>NC_086454.1:329096174-329312109 GCF_028390025.1 Pseudophryne corroboree | reverse complement strand
AAATTCTGCACCACCAAATTCAAGGTATGTGCAAAACATGGGACGTGCTGGAATTTGCCCATATTTAATGCACACACAATATTGCTGGCGTTGTCCGATGCCACAAATCCACAGGAGAGTCCAATTGGGGTAAGCCATTCCGCGATGATCTTCCTCAGTTGCCGTAAGAGGTTTTCAGCTGTGTGCGTATTCTGGAAAGCGGTGATACAAAGCGTAGCCTGCCTAGGAAAGAGTTGGCGTTTGCGAGATGCTGCTACTGGTGCCGCCGCTGCTGTTCTTGCGGCGGGAGTCCATACATCTACCCAGTGGGCTGTCACAGTCATATAGTCCTGACCCTGCCCTGCTCCACTTGTCCACATGTCCGTGGTTAAGTGGACATTGGGTACAACTGCATTTTTTAGGACACTGGTGAGTCTTTTTCTGACGTCCGTGTACATTCTCGGTATCGCCTGCCTAGAGAAGTGGAACCTAGATGGTATTTGGTAACGGGGGCACACTGCCTCAATAAATTGTCTAGTTCCCTGTGAACTAACGGCGGATACCGGACGCACGTCTAACACCAACATAGTTGTCAAGGACTCAGTTATCCGCTTTGCAGTAGGATGACTGCTGTGATATTTCATCTTCCTCGCAAAGGACTGTTGAACAGTCAATTGCTTACTGGAAGTAGTACAAGTGGGCTTACGACTTCCCCTCTGGGATGACCATCGACTCCCAGCGGCAACAACAGCAGCGCCAGCAGCAGTAGGCGTTACACGCAAGGATGCATCGGAGGAATCCCAGGCAGGAGAGGACTCGTCAGAATTGCCAGTGACATGGCCTGCAGGACTATTGGCATTCCTGGGGAAGGAGGAAATTGACACTGAGGGAGTTGGTGGGGTGGTTTGCGTGAGCTTGGTTACAAGAGGAAGGGATTTACTGGTCAGTGGACTGCTTCCGCTGTCACCCAAAGTTTTTGAACTTGTCACTGACTTATTATGAATGCGCTGCAGGTGACGTATAAGGGAGGATGTTCCGAGGTGGTTAACGTCCTTACCCCTACTTATTACAGCTTGACAAAGGGAACACACGGCTTGACACCTGTTGTCCGCATTTCTGGTGAAATACCTCCACACCGAAGAGCTGATTTTTTTGGTATTTTCACCTGGCATGTCAACGGCCATATTCCTCCCACGGACAACAGGTGTCTCCCCGGGTGCCTGACTTAAACAAACCACCTCACCATCAGAATCCTCCTGGTCAATTTCCTCCCCAGCGCCAGCAACACCCATATCCTCCTCATCCTGGTGTACTTCAACACTGACATCTTCAATCTGACTATCAGGAACTGGACTGCGGGTGCTCCTTCCAGCACTTGCAGGGGGCGTGCAAATGGTGGAAGGCGCATGCTCTTCACGTCCAGTGTTGGGAAGGTCAGGCATCGCAACCGACACAATTGGACTCTCCTTGTGGATTTGGGATTTCGAAGAATGCACAGTTCTTTGCTGTGCTGCTTTTGCCAGCTTGAGTCCTTTCATTTTTCTAGCGAGAGGCTGAGTGCTTCCATCCTCATGTGAAGCTGAACCACTAGCCATGAACATAGGCCAGGGCCTCAGCCGTTCCTTGCCACTCCGTGTGGTAAATGGCATATTGGCAAGTTTACGCTTCTCCTCCGACAATTTTATTTTAGGTTTTGGAGTCCTTTTTTTACTGATATTTGGTGTTTTGGATTTGACATGCTCTGTACTATGACATTGGGCATCGGCCTTGGCAGACGACGTTGCTGGCATTTCATCGTCTCGGCCATGACTAGTGGCAGCAGCTTCAGCACGAGGTGGAAGTGGATCTTGATCTTTCCCTAATTTTGGAACCTCAACATTTTTGTTCTCCATATTTTAATAGGCACAACTAAAAGGCACCTCAGGTAAACAATGGAGATGGATGGATTGGATACTAGTATACAATTATGGACGGGCTGCCGAGTGCCGACACAGAGGTAGCCACAGCCGTGAACTACCGCACTGTACTGTGTCTGCTGCTAATATATAGACTGGTTGATAAAGAGATAGTATACTCGTAACTAGTATGTATGTATAAAGAAAGAAAAAAAAAACCACGGTTAGGTGGTATATACAATTATGGACGGGCTGCCGAGTGCCGACAGAGGTAGCCACAGCCGTGAACTACCGCACTGTACTGTGTCTGCTGCTAATATAGACTGGTTGATAAAGAGATAGTATACTCGTAACTAGTATGTATGTATGTATAAAGAAAGAAAAAAAAACCACGGTTAGGTGGTATATACAATTATGGACGGGCTGCCGAGTGCCGACACAGAGGTAGCCACAGCCGTGAACTACCGCACTGTACTGTGTCTGCTGCTAATATAGACTGGTTGATAAAGAGATAGTATACTACTAATATTATATATACTGGTGGTCAGGTCACTGGTCACTAGTCACACTGGCAGTGGCACTCCTGCAGCAAAAGTGTGCACTGTTTAATTTTAATATAATATTATGTACTCCTGGCTCCTGCTATAACCTATAACTGGCACTGCAGTAGTGCTCCCCAGTCTCCCCCACAATTATAAGCTGTGTGAGCTGAGCAGTCAGACAGATATATAATATATATAGATGATGCAGTACACTGGCCTGAGCCTGAGCAGTGCACACAGATATGGTATGTGACTGACTGAGTCACTGTGTGTATCGCTTTTTTCAGGCAGAGAACGGATATATTAAATAAACTGCACTGTGTGTCTGGTGGTCACTCACTATATAATATATTATGTACTCCTGGCTCCTGCTATAACCTATAACTGGCACTGCAGTAGTGCTCCCCAGTCTCCCCCACAATTATAAGCTGTGTGAGCTGAGCAGTCAGACAGATATATATATAATATTATATATAGATAATAGATGATGCAGCACACTGGCCTGAGCCTGAGCAGTGCACACAGATTTGGTATGTGACTGAGTCACTGTGTGCTGTGTATCGCTTTTTTCAGGCAGAGAACGGATTATAAAGTAAACTGCACTGTCCTCACTAGTAAACTCTCTCCACTCAGTCTCTACACTTCTACAGTAACAGTACTCCTCCTAGTCGGCTCCAGTAAATCTCTCTCAGTCTCTTATAATCTACAGCACAGTGTTCCTGGCGCTGCAATTGTCGGATTCGGCAGCAGCTCTCTCAGGGGTACTAGGTCATTTACCCCAATATAGACAAAAAAATAAAATAAATCATCATGCCTTAGGTTAGTTTAATTTATGTCATTATTTTGTATTATTATTCATTAATTTTTACTTTATAATATTATTATTATCATTATTATTTATTATTATTATTATTATTATATATAGTGGCTCTTTTATATGAACATAACTCCAGTATTACGATTTAAATTGTGATCCCTAATAATAAAAAAATCAAATGATTAATTAAATAAATAATTACTTTGCTGCAGGTATACATATCTTGCGATAAATGAATATATATCAATGGGGTGGTATAGGGTTAATAAGCAAAGAAAATCAGTGAAATGGTCTTGTTGCACATGTGTATATCATCCATATGGCTATTTAAAGGAAGCAAGAGAAAGTAAAGAGATTGACACTGAGGAAGCCGCCGATGCTCTCGAGTAGGCGGGGAAACGCGTCTGTCAGACACTCTCATACAGACAGCAGCAATCTTATATCTACTGGCCGGTGATTGCTAAATACCCCGAAGGCGCGGGGCTGTGTATGCCTTCTCTGCTGACAAGTCCGACAAATCTCCAGTTAGGCTGACGAGGAAATATTCCAGCCGCACGGCTAGCCGCCGGGAGAATAAGAAACGGTGAGCGACATATGAAGTGATTCCCCTCCAAAGTTTAACGGACAGTGACGAGAGACACTAACCAGGAGGGACGCCGTATGTATGCTTGCAAGCTGGAGAATAGAAGCACTCTGTACGGTATACAAACAACTTGATACAAAGTAATTCCAATAGTTACAGTTGTAACAAAATATATATGAACTGCCTAAATGGACTGTTCAGCTGTGAGGAAGGCGTTGTTTTAGATTATTACTAAACTACTCACTTGGCATCAGAAACTGCTCAAGAGTTTGCTAATTAATACAATTGGTGCAATAAGCTGCTAAATAATCTTCGTATATATGGACTTGTGCAGATAGATTGGAGTTGTGGATAAGAACTCTGTATAATGAATACTTAAGGAATTGTGTTTTAAAATTATGTCAGTATTTTTTATTGGAAATAAGTTTTGTATATAGCCGGCCGGCTGATATTAGATTATATAGAATTGTATGGATACAATAAAAAGTTTTTTATTATTATAAAAAAATAAAAAAATAAAATCCACATCGGATTTGATAAGCGCACTCTCATATTGTATTTTTTTGTCTATACTCTTATAATCTAAATGGAGAGGACGCCAGCCACGTCCTCTCCCTATCAATCTCAATGCACGTGTGAAAATGGCGGCGACGCGCGTCTCCTTATATAGAATCCGAGTCTCGCGAGAATCCGACAGCGTCATGATGACGTTCGGGCGCGCTCGGGTTAACCGAGCAAGGCGGGAAGATCCGAGTCGCTCGGACCCGTGAAAAAAAACATGAAGTTCTGGCGGGTTCGGATTCAGAGAAACCGAACCCGCTCATCTCTACTAGTTACCCTTGCCAATGGGGGTCATTCCGAGTTGATCGTAGCTGTGCTAAATTTAGCACAGCTACGATCATCTTCCCTGACATGCGGGGGGACGCCCAGCACAAGGCTAGTCCGCCCCGCATGTCAGTGCCGCCCCCTTCCCCCCCCCCCCTTCCCTGCACAAATACAAAAGCATCGCACAGTGGCGATGCTTTTGTATTTCAGGAGTAACTCCCGGCCAGCGCAGCTCCTGCGGCTAGCCGGGAGTTGTTTGTTGCTGGCCACGTGAGACGTCACGCGGCCACTGCGGCCCTGCCCCCCCAACGGTCCGGCCATGCCTGCGTTGGCCGCCGGACCGTGCCTCCTAAATGGCGGCTTAACGGTGCCATCCAGCCCCCTCCCACCCAGCGACAGCCTCTGTCTCAGAGGCGTTTGCTAGGTGCATGCACAGTTCCGACCCGACTGCTGCACTGCGACAAACTGCAGCAATCGGGTCGGAATGACCCCCAATGTCCAGTACTATATGCAAACGTATGAGCTTCTGTACCTAAATGGACTGGGGGCATCCGCTGATGTATTGTAGGAATAAAAAAAAATGCATGCTTAAATCTTGTGAGTGAATGCAGGTATTGTGATACCTATTCAAGGACACCAGCCAGATAGTGTCATGTTTATAATGTGTTTTTATGTTTCTCTTTTTTTATTTTATTTTTAGTATTTTTATTGAAATACAATGCACTGCAGCATCACATGAAAAAACACAAGGCCGCTATATTGGTGCAATGGGTGGAACTCGATATACCGGTTGTCGGGATCCCGGCGGTCAGCATACCGACACCAGGATCCCCACCACCAGGATACAGACAACCTCTTAGGGTGTACATGACACCCCTGGAGGGAGAATAAATAGCGTGGCACGCCACCGTGCCCGAAATGGGCTCTCTTGCATTCGCCCCGCTGCCGGCAGTCGGGGTCCCGGAGCTGGGTTCCCGACTTCCCGGCAAGCAAAGTAGACCTGGTGCAATAACTGAAATCGAGAATTGACATTGCTATAGCACACATATAGAAATTGTCAAAAGAACGTAAAAAAGGTATAGGATTAGTGATGTGCACCGGAAATTTTTCGGGTTTTGGATTCGGACGCGTTTTGGCAAAACCTCCCTTAAAATTTTTTTGGAGATTCGGGGGTGTTTTTTTTTGTTTTGTTTTTTTTTTGTTCTTTTCTTCCAAAAACAGCTTAAATCATAGAATTTTTGGGGTAATTTTGATCCCATAGTATTAACCTCCAATAACCATAATTTCCAGTCTATTCTGAACACCTCACAATATTATTTTTAGTCCTAAAATTTGCACAGAGGTCGCTGGATGACTAAGCTAAGCGACCCAAGTGGCCGACACAAACACCTGGCCCATCTAGGAGTGGCACTGCAGTGTCAGACAGGATGGCACTTTAAAAAAAAAATAGTCCCCAAACGGCACATGATGCAAAGAAAAAAGAAAAAGAGGTGCACTATGGTCGCTGGATGGCTAAGCTAAGCGACACAAACACCTCAATATCACAGGAATTATTCGTTCTAATCAATGGTATTATTGGTCCAAATCACTTGCAGAAAATGACAAAATCACAGGACTGACACTGAGCAGCGAGAACAGCACTGGACTATTGTACTGTAGTATACTGGTCACCACAATGCAGTACTGACACTGAGCACAGATATTAAGCACTGATCAGGATACTAGAAGTGACACAATGCAGCAAGATAACGCTATGGCCTACTATACTGTACTACTATATACTGGTGGTCACCACAATGCAGCACTGTACTACTATATACTGGTCACAACATTGCAGCAGATATTGAGCACTGATCAGGATACTAGAACAGAGTCTGACACGGAGCTGCAAGATACGGCAATGGCGTACTGTACTGTACTACTATATACTGGTGGTCACCACAATGCAGCACTGATCAGGAGAATAGAAGTGACATGGAGCTGCAAGATACAGCAATGGCCTACTGTACTACTATATACAGGTGGTCACCACAATGCAGCACTGTACTACTATATACTGGTCACAACAATGCAGCAGATATTGAGCAATAATCAGGATACTAGAACGGAGTCTGACACGGAGCTGCAAGATACATCAATGGCTTGCTGTACTACTATATACTGGTGGACAGCACACTGAGCAGATATTGAGCTTTTCAGGCAGAGAACATAGCCACGTCCTCTCCGCTCAATCGACAATGCACAAGTGAAAATGGCGGCGACGCGCGGCTCTCTATATGGAATCCAAATCTCGCGAGAATCCGACAGCGGGATGATGTTTTCCCCTGTTTGGGTTTTGCGTGTTAGGCGGGAAGAACCAAGGCTGCCGCGGACCCGTATAAACCACGTGAAGTTCTGGGGGAGTTCGGATCTCGGCGAACCGAACCCGCTCACCTCTATATAGGATATACAATCCATCAAGAAGCTGAAACTAACTTACTCAAAGAACAGTAACACAAAAACCTTTAAGCTGTACAAAGAGTAGAAGTGTGCCCAGGGGCAGGGCCTGTGGGGGCCCAGGGGGAATTAAGTTGTGGGGGCCCCCACTAATAAAACTGATGCCATAACACCCATCCCCCAAAACAGCGTCTGTCACACACGCACCATAGCGGCATCACACATGGAGAAGCCTTTATTGGGGGAGCCGGGATAGCGCGCCCGGCGTCTTGCCAGCTACTTCACCATTGCAGTGGTCTGTCACCACCGGAACAGTATCTCGCAGGATTTAACATCGCTGTCCAGCAAGACTGTGTAGTGAGGAGCACCTCGGCGGCCGCAGGATAGCTTAACCGCCATTACATTGGCGATGTTCCGGGAAAGTCGCACATTATAATGTCAGACTTCTTCCTGGACGCAAAACTCTGCTTTCATTACATCCTGGCCCATGTATTTCACATTCTGTTTTAATGTTTCCATTGCTCTATAGATCAATATAACTGGAAAGCGTTGGTCCCACTGCCCCACCGCACCTTGTTCATACCTGTGCCACTACCGCCAAGCTCAGGAAAGTATTACATGGGAATTAGCGATGTGCACCTACACCCCCCCCCCCCCCCCCACACACACACACGCGCGCACACACACACACTTTGGTTCTAAGTTGTCATCTGGTTTCGTCAAAACTGCCCTCGTGTCTCTGATCTGTATTTTATTTTTTTTATTTCCAAAAATTTATGAACAGATTAACTGACAAAATGTAGGCCTTTTTCTCTTCCTACAGTATTAACCTGAATAACATTCATTTCCAGTCAGTTTTGACCACCTCGCAGCTCACAATATTGTTTTTATCAATATTGTCCAAAAGGCTGCAGCAAGCTGGCTGGTTACGAAGCGACAGAGCAGTGGTACAAACACGGCTGTTTATAGCACATCTAAGAAACATTGCCACACAGCAGTGGCAGAAAAGAAAAGTGGTGCAAGATTGAATTGTCCACCCACCCTTATTTTTTATATTTAAAAAGGACATGCACAGTTTAACAAACCAAGCTCTTCAGCGATAGTGACTGCCACTTTTGTGGCTGAGGTGCTTGGTTTGTTTGGACTCCTACCAACCAGTTTTTTAGAAGGACTGCCTCTGATCACTAATGATAAGGATATTGGCAGCGGAGATTGCATAAGCTTAACCAAACTGCTGTAGCTGATACTGGATGCTTGTAATTTTGTAAAATAACAATTTTGTAAAATTTCATGAACTTGCTGCAAATTACGTAACATGGAGGAGGTGCCTAGAAGGTTAACATTCCTACTAACTTTGAATTCACCAATGGTGCAGATGTCTTCACAAATGTTGTCTGGATTTGGGTAACATTGTGAAAGATTTATATTTCAGCTGCCCCTTCCTTAACTTTATGCCCCCTGGACCACCACCACCTTTTTTTTTTTTTTTTTGTGGGGGGAGTGGATTATATTTTTGTTTTACACACTGCTGCAAATCACTGATCTTATTTAATTAAAGTAATGGTGGCATGCACCAATAAAAGGGTTAATGCACTGTGGGCAGACAAGAAAAATACCACCACTGTGCACCAAGGGTTAATGCTGTTTCTATATTGGGACCTCTGGGCCGTGCACCAAGGTGCTGCAGTTAAGTTACACCACCACTATGACACACTGAGCCAAAATGTAAGTAAGAGATATGTTCCTTCCTGCACTATTAAAAATAAAATGTTTTGCTACCTGCCTACATGATCCATCTAGTTCGGCCAATATTAACTAAAAATGTTTTGCCTATTTTTGGAATCCGAGCCTCAGATCCCAGAAGTTCGGGTGGGTTCTGTTCTCGTAGAGCCTGTAACATTGCAGTTAGGAGCTGACTGTTGGTACTTTATCTCTCTCCACTCTTGAAGTCTTAGTACATCTCCTCCTATATGTGATGGATATAATTTGTTTTTGTGAATTGCACATATTTCTCCAGGCAGTGTTCTGTCCCAAATAAAAGTGTAACCTCTGGTACAGATGTAGCCATGCTCCTCTTTGCTGCAACACTGCTTGCTGCATGGGGTGTCGGGCTGTGGCTATTCGCAGCCAGCGATTGCTCCTAAAAGGAATTAATGAAGTGATTGTCAGCTGCGCCTAGTCACACCATGCAGTATGCCGTGACGCAACATGATGCATCGCAGTAAGATGAGCATGGCTACATCTGTATATGACTAATGCTTTCATATGCATTCTGGTGACTTAACATTGAGTTCAATGGCACAAGCTCTCCTTGGACAGAGGAGACCTCTGTAATTCCAGCAGCTGGGGCCCTCTAGTCTTGGTACTCTATTGTGTAGACTCCATGTAACAGTGCCACCTAGTGGACGGTTGATTGATTGATTACAAATGGTGGCATACACGTTTACCAATAAATACTTTCTGGCCAAACCTTATTTAAACAGGACCTCTGCATAAGTGTAGTCCATTCAGGTAAGTTCTTGTTAACCATTGTGAAATATTAAATTCACTTCTAAATTTTGAAAGGGAGGATGTATTTTCTGTACAACCATAACCCAATCTATTGAATGTTGCCCCCCCCCCCCCCAAAAAAAAAAGTAATAATTTTTAGTGTTATAATTGTACACTGCCGTATCGCTGTCAACATCCATCACACATCACTAGTTAGTGACTATCCGGGTTGGGGCTGCGAGACTGGCGATGGGGAACCCAGAGGTCAACATACCGACCACAGAATCCCGGCGGGGCAGGGGTGGGGGTGGGGGGGCGCGTGGAGCGCAACAGAGCCCCTTGTGGGCTCGCTGCGCTCACCACAGGGTCTATTCCCACTCTATGGGTGTCGTGGATACCTACGAATAGTCCCTGACAGTCGGCATACCGACTGTCAGACGTTTGATCGCTCGGGGTCTGGGTGTCGACATGGCTGAGCGGCGGTCACATGTCTGCATCTCGGCTATTCTGCTATATTATACCAGCCTTTATCTCCTGTTACATCTTTGCATATGCCCGTTAATAAAAATAAAAAAAAATGCCACAACAATGCTCAGTATATAGAGGACAAGCCTAGATCTGATGTTGGAGTAGAAATAACAATTATCACTGACCCATGTATGTGTGGATGCCTCTTAAATAGTTGTGGGGGGGAGGGAATTAAAGTTTCGTTCCACTAGATTACGCCACAGAGAAATTGCTTTCCATACTTCACTTAGGGGGACATTTACTAAGCAGTGATAAGAGCGGAGAAGTGAGCCAGTGGAGAAGTTGCCCATGGCAACCAATCGGCACTGAAGTAACATCTATAATTTGCATACTATAGAATTTTATACAGAGCTGCTGATTGGTTGATGGGGCAACTTCTCCACTGGCTCACTTCTCCGCTCTTCTCACTGCTTCGTACATGTCCCCCTTAATCTCTTTTCACAGGTTTTCTTAGAACTTGTCAATTTAAAAACAAAAAAACAATCAAACTAGAGAAGGCGAACTCCAGAGCTGTCATGTTTAATTGCAAGCCGGTGCTCCTCAACCTAGATCACTCACCGCGTTCCTCAAGGCATGCAGCTGTTGTGTTGTTGTATCTGTATGCAGGATTGTGGGGATATTAATCGGAGACCAGGTGAATGAAACGTATGTATACAATAATAATTCCATAGTTCCTGTCTCGCTAGTACTCAAAGTACTTTGCATTATTGCATTCATATCAGTCCCCGCCCTAGTGGAGGTTACAGCACATAACACCCCAGAGTCCATTTTTGTCAGAAGCCAATTACCCTGCCATTTATTTATTTTTATTTTTGTACATTTGTGGGAACACTTCGAGGACTCATGCGAACACCTGTAGAACATACAAATTTAACATAGGGCTTGGTTGGAATTGATCCCAAGATGCTGGTGCTGTGAGGCAGCAATGCTAACCACTGTGCCACCCAACATAGTGCATGTCTCACGATTTTGGTAAATGGGCATTTTACAATGTATGCAGAAAGTAAGGGAGGGATGTGGTTAAGATACCGGTTGTCGGAAAGCCGTTTGGGCCAGGGGGAGGTTAGGTTTAGGTGCTACCTGGGGGTGGGGTTTAGGGTTAGGCTGCAGGGGGGTGGGGTGTTAGGTTTAGCACCACCAGTGGGGAGGTTAGGGTTTGGTATGAAGGTTAGGGTTAGGCTGTGGAAAGGCAGTGGTAGAGGAGAGGTGGATAGCATAATTGCCTCGCCCCTGTCGGGATTTTAAAGATCCAGTTCTAAATGGAGGGCAGTCTGTTTTGCTCATGTCTCAGACTTTTGTTATTACGGACTGCAACAGAGCTTATATCCTTTTAGTAATAAGATAGACTTAAGGCATTGATGGAAATCTAAGTACAGGGCCTGCACACAGTGGTGGGCTGGCAACAAAGACCTGCAGGAGGCCGGCACTTTCGTGACCTAGCAAACGTTGACCTTGGCCACGCAAGTCTAAATTTGTGCTCTCATCCTTTTTTATTCAGTTAGCAGGTTTTCTGGATATATAAATTTCTGTGTGTGTGTGTGTGTGTGTATGTGTGTGTGTATATGTGTGTATATATGTGTATATATATATATATATATATATATATATATATATATATATATATATATATATATATATATTGTAATGTATGTATAATATTCTCTATGCCTGCCCATGGTCCCATTTAAATTAGCTAACAAAGTTGCAGAACATGAATCCGTAGGCTGTACATAAGGGCACACACTGCGTTTTTGGACCACTGGCATCATTTGGTGCAATGTATACATGGAGGAAGCTGTATGCGGGCTCTCTGCAGGCGGAAACTCTTCCAAACTGAAGCTGCTGTCTCAGCGGTTTAGTCTCCTAATATCGACAGTAGATAATTCAGTGTAATGTGGGTAAGACTCTGAGTGGATTCCTGTCCTCGTGAAATGGATGGTTGTACGGATTTAAAATTATTGTAACCGTTTCTCTGGAGTAATGGGAATGTCATTGGCTGGGAACATTAGTTACAAAATTGTCTACCAGAAATCCTATTAACTCCTGCACGCCCAGCGCTGCTTCTGTAATCGCTTTTCATGGGTGCTGGAAATTCTAGCCGTCATTTTTGCATTTAATCTGTAAAGGGAATCCTATAAATCCAGTTTGTAATATACTATAAAACAGAAGGGGGATTTTGGTGCGATGAGGTTAGAAATACTTTACAATGTGCTCGAACCCTAAATATTACACCCTAGCGTTGTATAATTGCTGTAGTGTTTATTAACTGCACGTCTGTAATATGAACTTTTTGTGGTACATTGTCCTAGGTTAGAAGCAACATATACAGCCTCAGTTGGGGAATTTTATGCAGTACTGTGTAGTTCCAGAAATTGTTTTACCTCAGTAAATTACCCCCTTAGACTTTTTATTTACTAAGGTATAACAATTTCTGGTTCCGTAGAGTACTGGATCAATTCCCCCAACTGAGGCTGTATACCTTGCTTGGTAAAGAACCCCCTAAATCAGTTGTACCCAAATCTTGTGCCCTGGCTCCCTGTGATGCTCTTGTAGGGGTGCAGGCCCAGTGCTACCCACTCGGCAAAGGTATGCCGAGCAGGTAGGCGCCAGGCTGGAGAGGCGCTCTCCGTGCTCTACTTCCCTGCTGCTGTGCCTGTCACACACTGCAGTGTGCACTGTGCGGGAACTGAAGACCCTAAAAACGGGGTGGAGCTATATGGAATGGAGGGGCGGAGCTATACGGACCAGACTGGTCATGATGATGAGGAGGAATGGCACCTTCTTTTCGTAAGAAGATGTAAAGAGTGAGTGAACTTGAGAAAGTGTGTATGTGTCACTGTGGGCATAATGTGTGTAAGCAGCACTACCACAGGGGGGATTTTGTGTAAGCGGCACTACTACAAGGGGCATTATGTGTATAAGAAGCACTACTACATGCGGCATTATGTGTAGAAGAGAAGCACTACGACGTGCGGTGTTATGTGAATAAGTGTGCTACTGTGGCGTAATTTGAAATGGGAGTACTATTGTGTGGCCATTCCTCTTCCATGTAAGACCACACCCCTTTTTTGTTGTGCCCCAGAGGCGCGTGCTATTCCTTTGTAAATGGGAGGGCGCAAATTTATCGTTTGCAGGGGTGCCTTGGGTTTGTGGTCCAGGACCAAATCAGATTATCTATGGTCAAAGTGATGGGCCTAACCAGTGCTGGTGGCTGCCTATCTGCAGCACCACTGTACACCACCACATACTGTAACTGACCCTAAAGATGACCGGTAGGTGTCAAGATATATCAATTAAAAACTTTTATTCTAGGGGTTGCTGTGAAAAAATTGCTGATACTCTATGGTGCCGGGATTCAGGACCGCTTGGGAATCATTGCCCTAAATGTAGTAATGATTGCTTATGACTGCTGTGGTGTTTTTTTTTTTTTTTTAATACAAAGTGGCATATGTAATGAGGTCTGAGTTTGCCGGAGATGCGCGATGCCGGCTGATCTGAGGTTTTTCTAAATCTGCAATAATTTTACAAGGATTGATTATGCCCCTAAGTGTTCGGTTCTGATACCCGGCACTTCTCTCCTTTTATGCCCAGAATGTAAAAGGGCAATGATTTTACTAGCAAAGCACCACTAGTAACAACATTGCCCTCTTAAATTTCGGGCATAATCGGAAGTTTTGGCTTTTGAAACCGACTCTTTGTAAATAAACCCTATTAGTCTTTGACAAGCAATGTATTTAATGTATGATTTTTTTTAATCTGTTCTTCAGTATTCTTGGAACCTTGGCTGCCGGTTACCTGACTGTGGTGATCATCGTGAAGTATTACCTGATGGAGCATAACACCCTCCATAAGCGTGAATATTCTACGTGAGTATGATGGACCTCTGGCCACTGCTCGGGCCTCTATCCCTGCATTAATCTGTTTGGAAGATGGTTCATGTACCCGGTTTATAAGTGTAGATTATTTAATCCACGATGTAAATACTGCATTCACATACTAGCGGTTGCAGTTTGATAGATCATAAGAGAAGTTTGAGAGCAATTAAAGGAAGGGGGGAAAAAAAATCCACATTCTTCTGTCATCAGAACATGAAGATGTGTGTGGTATTTTTTGGTTCCTCTTTCCCCCTTCCTCTTAAAACACCTAGGGGAGATTTATCAAATCTTGGAGAGAGCTAAAGTGGGGAAGTTGCCCAAACCAATCCGTTTCTGTCACATTTTACAGGCTGTGCATGAAACCAACTTCTATCTCTCTCCAGGGGGTATATTTACTAAGATTCATGTTTCTACCGAATTGGTGGGAGTTTTGAACTCTAATTTTATCGGTCGTACTTTTCTGCAACTTGTTGAAATCATTTTCGGGAATTTACTAAGCTGCCGAGTTTTGCTTTTTCATATTTTCTGATGTATGTTGTTCGTATTGTCGGGCAGTGTTTTACGGGAGCGATGAGTAAAACACTGCCGGACATAACACAATGAAGCCCGGCCGGATCAGTGAGCCAGTCCTGGTTGTTTAAATACCGGGGAAAACTTGACTGGGGTGCCCCCGTATTTTTAAAACCAGCACTGGGCTCCACTAGCTGCTGGTACCTGTAGTTCTACAACAAAAGAAATACCTAAATAAAAAAAAAAAATATAATATTCACGCCCCTACCTACCTACATCCCACGCCGGGCAATCATGTCCCCTTCTCCATGTAGAATCCAAACGTTTACCTGTATTCCAAAATTCCAGAAGTAATCCATGGCCTTGGAAAACAAAACAAAAAAAAAAAGTCCGATCCACGCCACTAAAGGGGTTCCATGTTTACAAATGGAACCCCTTTCCCCAAATGCCGGGACCCCCGTGACTCCTGTCACTAGAGAACCCAGCAGCCAATCGGGGAGCACCATGTCATGGTGCTCTTTTGATAGGCTGTGCGCTACTAGCCTGTCAATCAGGAGTAGTGAACCGGCTAGAATGGGGGATTGCGCTCTTCCATTCTGGCCTATGATGGGAACTTTGCGGTTTACCACGAAGTTAATCAATTAACTTCGTGGTAAACCGCAAAGTTCCCATCATAGGCCAGAATGGAGGAGCGCAATCCCCCTTTCTAGCTGGTTCACTACTCCTGATTGTCAGGCTAGCAGCGCACAGCCAATCAGGAGAGCACCATGACGTGGCGCTCCCCGATTGGCTGCTGAGATCTCCAGTGACAGGAGTCACGGGGGTCCCGGCATTCGGGGAAAGGGGTTCCATGTGTAAACATGGAACCCCTTTAGTGGAGTGGATCGGATTTTTTTTTTTTTTTTTACAAGGCCATGGATTACTTCTGGAAAGAAGAGGACCTATCATCATGGATAATAGGTGAGTATATTGGAATTTTGGATTTACAGGTAAACGTTTGGATTCCACGTGGAGAAGGGGACGGGAAAATAATACGAATAGCCCCAACACTGCAGAGATTTGTGTTTAGTAAATTCCCGTGATCACACTTAGAAGAAAACTACAAACTCAAATTAAATCGGGACTTTAGTAAATATACCCCTGAGACTTGGTAAATCTCTCCACCTACAGAATCTGATGACTTGTAAACCTTCAAATAAAATATTAAAACGTTAAATGATCTTCCCTGCTGGGTCAAGGGTAAGGTGGATTGGAGGGTGCTGCAACATTATTGCACCAGACGAAAAAGCATAGCCTTTGGTTTCTAGAAAGTTCCATTGTAGTGAACGGCAAGGGGGTGTACAGTGTGTCAAGGCTCAAACGATTTTCTTTCAGAGTCACTTGATGTGCCGCGTGTTTTATTTGTCGGTATCTCCACTAGAAAAAGATAGCAGAAAATTAAATAGCAATGACTTTCAAACTGGTTTATGTACATAGCATGGATTGAAAATAAAACATTTGTGTGGCACTCACTTTTCATTGTGTCTCTAGGAGGCGGTGAAAGGGATATGGTAATCGCAGAGCTCGGTGGTAAAGATCAGGCTTGTTAAATGCCTTTCTAAAGCCATCCACTGCTGGCCACACTTGGCTACATATAGAGATGGGATTTTCTTTTTCAGTTGCGGAGGGGGAATTAGAAGCTTCGTATTGCAGGTAGCATATTGTGCAATGTGTCTGTGTACAGAACAAACACTAGAAATATTTCAAGCTCCACTAATAGGTATGTTTTGTTCATATGTTTGTAAATCCAGTCATCAGGACACAGAGACATGTGAGTTCACTGCTGTGCTGTTTATTCCATCACCAACTCCAGGCACACTGGACCACCCACTTCCCAGCATCCCCCTGGTCCTAGGGACCATAACTGAAGATTCAGGCTTTCACAAATTAGTAAGGGAGTGTCTACAAATATTAAGCATTCTAATACACTAACATCACAGGTATTAACAATTACAAGCAGGCTGCAACCCATTGACTTTACCAGTGCAGGGAATACGATTTACATGTTAGTTAGAAGTAGTACTAAGGGGCCTACTTATCAAAGTATATTTGACTATAGCCCCCCAAAACACCCGTTTTTGGGGGGTTAACCGCAAATATTAGGCATCTCCTGAATGTAATAAGGAGGGACCGTAGCAGGTATTTGGGATACCTGTTGCAATCCATCTATTGCCACCTGCAGCCGCATCCCCCATAGGTTTCTGTGGGGTATGCGATGCTGGCAAATTTACCAATATCCGTAATTTGATGCATTACTGATATTGGTCCCCGCGGCTAATTTTGGCCTATGGGCTAGATATCGCATTCCTAGCCAGGCAGACTGTGGTTACTCTGCAGCGTGGTCTGAGCAGACCTTGCTCTTGGTTCCATGCACGGTACCAGAGGTTTTCATGCTCAGGGTGTCATGCTCATTGCCAGGGGTTTCATGCACTGAGTGTCATGCTTGTTTCCAGGGGGTAATGCTTGTTGCCAGGGGTTTCATACGCCGTGTGCCATGTTTATTTCCAGGGGGTAATGCTTGTTGCTAGGGATGTGTAATGCTAGTAGCCAACGGGTTTTCGTGCACTGGGTGTCATGCTCGTTGCCAGGGGTTTCATGTGCTGGGTGTCATGCTTATTTCCAGGGGGTTTCATGCACTTGGTGTCGTGTTCGTTGCCAGGGGTTTCATGCTCTAGGTGTCGTGCTCGTTGACAGGGATTTTATGCGCTGGGGGTAATGCTTGTTGCTAGGGATGTGTAATGTTAGTTTTAGTGCTCCTTGCCATGGTGTAAGGTAGCTGCTGCCACGGCCGCCAGTGCTATGAGCTCCCGAGTCCTGCATCCACTTCCCGGCAGTCAGACACTAGAGGTCAAGTATGACCTCTTGCATGTCTCCTTCATGACGGCAGCCATTTTGGGAGGGACATTTAGCAGATTGACATGTGGACTAGCCGTACGCATGTAAATCTGCAATGACTCTGCAGCCCTGCGCCTCCAAGCCTTCGCAGTGGATGTAGGGGCGGTAGTTACGCCACTGTTCTTGAAATGTCAACAATGTGTGTTTAGTGTAATGCTAACCATAACAGAAATGTCAACATTTTCACCATGTTGACATCATCAAAGTTGATGATCAGACATTCTGACTTCATACTGTGATCACATATGAGGGAATATATATATATATATATATATAATATTTTCATTCCAAAACAGCAGTTTTTGTGGGGTATTTGCCGCAAAATTAGCTTAATGTCCCTTTAGGAGAGTAATAATTACCCGGCTGGAGGACCTGCCTTGCTATATATCTGGGGGATCGATTCACTCTATGGCAGCTTTTGCAAGTTGAAAACTCCATAATATTAAATGCGAAATAGGTCTGGTTTCACACTTAATATGATTGGGTTTTTAAACTTTGTGGCCAAAACTAACAATGGGTTTCTTTGAAACAATGAAATTGTATTTTATACCTACAGGTCGGTACCCCGACCAAGGACCGCCTCTACATACTCAATAGATGTAATACAGGTTAGGCAGCCCATATCCAAATGTTCCGGAATACGGAATTTTTCGAGTGAGACTGAGATGGTTAATAACCAAAGTTATTAAAAATATTGTATTAAATGACCTTGAGGCTGTGTGTATAAGGTGTATATGAAACATAAATGAATTGTGTGAATGTACACACACTTTGAGCATTAAACAAAGTAATTTAATAATATTGTATAAAATGATGATAAAAGGTGTATATGAAACAAATGCATTCTGTGCATACTTAGGTCCCATCACCATGATATCTCATTATGGTATGCAATGATTCCAAAATACAGAAAGATCCAATATCCAAAATACCTCTGGTCCAAAGCATTTTGGATAAGGGATACTCGACCTGTATATGCTATCTGAAAAGGCCCCCATATATCGGCCATCAATTGGAGCAATTTGGCATTTTGCTGGTGTGTAAATAAATCTGCACTGTATGGGGTTCACAGATTCTGACCAAAAAATATTGGAATTGTTTAAATTGGGTTTTTAAACAGGTTTTATTTCAAACATCAGTTGGGGATGTACGGTAGATTGTTGGTGTATGGTAACACTCTGCAGATCTGCAGACCATTTCTAGTAAACTGATGGAAGATTCAAGATTGGCAGATCTGTAGTTGCTGAAAATGATCTGTAAATCACTGAAACAGGGGCCTAATTCAGTAAGGATTGCATGCTGATTCCCCCCCCCCCCCCCATGTCCAAGATGAAAGTGTGGTTGCACCGCAATTTCTGCTTGATTGCAAAAAATGGGGTACCCTCCTGCAAGTTCAAGAAGCCCGCCGGCATTTTTCTGACCGCGTCGGCTGCGTGTGACGCCACTCAGCCGCCCCCCAATCACGCTCCCATTCACGCTGCACCACACGCCCCCCCCACACACATATTTTGAAGCCACGTCCCTGCAATGCTCTGTCTCCGCCTAGGACACAGAGCGTTCCCGCCAAGCGAACGCCTCAGCCTGCATTTGCATTTTCTGTGGCTGCCCGCAGTAAATGCTGCGTCCGTACGTGCCTGCATCCTTTTTGTAATTTTTGCAGTTGGATCACGTTATGTATGGGCGCAGATTGGTGGATTGGGAAATCATTACTTTGGGGGGGAAAAAATCTCAGGATCTGTGAATTGCTTTTGTGATTGCGGATGTATGGGGACTTTAATCTATGTTGCTGCCTTCCATAATTGTCAGCAGAACTGCAAACTATTCAAGCAGACCTAACCTTTGTAAGTACATCCATTACTTCCAGCTAGCATTTGTAATGGGCCCTACACACTGATCGATCTGACTAAAAGATATGAACAATCTTGTTCATTAATGAACGAGATACCGTTCATATCTTTGAGTGTGGAGGCACCAGCAATGAACGATGTGCGGCCCCGTGCTCGTTCATCGCTGGTGCCCCGTCGGCTGTGCATGCAGGCCAATATGGACGATCTCGTCCATGTTTGCCTGCACTTCTCTTTGGAGCCGGGTGACGGAGGGAGTGAAGGAACTTCACTCCCCTCGTCGCTGCCCCCCCCCCCCCCCGCCACCGGGTCGCCCGTCGGCAGTATCTTTCGTTGGGCAGCTCGGCGGCGGATCGATAAATGTGTAGGGCCTTTTAGAGTTAACAAATCGGACTGCATAAAGCAGCTTTAATACAGACAGTAAATTTATGTAATAGTGGATTATCTAAATCTTAAAACTGGTTATCCAGATACATAGGTCAGCCGAAATTATAAACCACGAGGGTTAAAATCCATATACATGATTTGTGATTACAATCTATATGGATTTCAGTGGCCTCCGTTCTACATTGCTGTAGTATTGATATTGTACGAGGAGCTCTTGTGGTAGACTGGCTGTGGGGAAGTGTAATATGTATATATATATACAGTCATAAGGATATTTATTAGAGATGAGCGCCGGAAATTTTTCGGGTTTTGGGTTCGGTTCCGCGGCCGTGTTTTGGGTTCGACCGCGTTTTGGCAAAACCTCACCGAATTTTTTTTGTCGGATTCGGGTGTGTTTTGGATTCGGGTGTTTTTTTTCCAAAAAACCTAAAAAACTGCTTAAATCATAGAATTTGGCGGTCATTTTGATCCCAAAGTATTATTAACCTCAAAAACCATAATTTCCACTCATTTTCAGTCTATTCTGAATACCTCACACCTCACTATTATTTTTAGTCCTAAAATTTGCACCGAGGTCGCTGTGTGAGTAAGATAAGCGACCCTAGTGGCCGACACAAACACCGGGCCCATCTAGGAGTGGCACTGCAGTGTCACGCAGGATGGCCCTTCCAAAAAACCCTCCCCAAACAGCACATGACGCAAAGAAAAAAAGAGGCGCAATGAGGTAGCTGTGTGAGTAAGATTAGCGACCCTAGTGGCCGACACAAACACCGGGCCCATCTAGGAGTGGCACTGCAGTGTCACGCAGGATGTCCCTTCCAAAAAACCCTCCCCAAACAGCACATGACGCAAAGAAAAAGAAAAGAAAAAAGAGGTGCAAGATGGAATTGTCCTTGGGCCCTCCCACCCACCCTTATGTTGTATAAACAGGACATGCACACTTTAACCAACCCATCATTTCAGTGACAGGGTCTGCCACACGACTGTGACTGATATGACGGGTTGGTTTGGACCCCCACCAAAAAAGAAGCAATTAATCTCTCCTTGCACAAACTGGCTCTACAGAGGCAAGATATCCACCTCATCATCATGCTCCGATATATCACCGTGTACATCCCCCTCCTCACAGATTATCAATTCGTCCCCACTGGAATCCACCATCTCGGCTCCCTGTGTACTTTGTGGAGGCAATTGCTGCTGGTCAATGTCTCCACGGAGGAATTGATTATAATTCATTTTAATGAACATCATCTTCTCCACATTTTCTGGATGTAACCTCGTACGCCGATTGCTGACAAGGTGAGCGGCGGCACTAAACACTCTTTCGGAGTACACACTTGTGGGAGGGCAACTTAGGTAGAATAAAGCCAGTTTGTGCAAGGGCCTCCAAATTGCCTCTTTTTCCTGCCAGTATAAGTACGGACTGTGTGACGTGCCTACTTGGATGCGGTCACTCATATAATCCTCCACCATTCTTTCAATGGGGAGAGAATCATATGCAGTGACAGTAGACGACATGTCCGTAATCGTTGTCAGGTCCTTCAGTCCGGACCAGATGTCAGCATCAGCAGTCGCTCCAGACTGCCCTGCATCACCGCCAGCGGGTGGGCTCGGAATTCTGAGCCTTTTCCTCGCACCCCCAGTTGCGGGAGAATGTGAAGGAGGAGATGTTGACAGGTCGCGTTCCGCTTGACTTGACAATTTTGTCACCAGCAGGTCTTTCAACCCCAGCAGACCTGTGTCTGCCAGAAAGAGAGATCCAAGGTAGGCTTTAAATCTAGGATCGAGCACGGTGGCCAAAATGTAGTGCTCTGATTTCAACAGATTGACCACCCGTGAATCCTTGTTAAGCGAATTAAGGGCTGCATCCACAAGTCCCACATGCCTAGCGGAATCGCTCCCTTTTAGCTCCTTCTTCAATGCCTCCAGCTTCTTCTGCAAAAGCCTGATGAGGGGAATGACCTGACTCAGGCTGGCAGTGTCTGAACTGACTTCACGTGTGGCAAGTTCAAAGGGCATCAGAACCTTGCACAACGTTGAAATCATTCTCCACTGCACTTGAGACAGGTGCATTCCACCTACTATATCGTGCTCAATTGTATAGGCTTGAATGGCCTTTTGCTGCTCCTCCAACCTCTGAAGCATATAGAGGGTTGAATTCCACCTCGTTACCACTTCTTGCTTCAGATGATGGCAGGGCAGGTTCAGTAGTTTTTGGTGGTGCTCCAGTCTTCTGTACGTGGTGCCTGTACGCCGAAAGTGTCCCGCAATTTTTCTGGCCACCGACAGCATCTCTTGCACGCCCCTGTCGTTTTTTAAAAAATTCTGCACCACCAAATTCAAGGTATGTGCAAAACATGGGACGTGCTGGAATTTGCCCATATTTAATGCACACACAATATTGCTGGCGTTGTCCGATGCCACAAATCCACAGGAGAGTCCAATTGGGGTAAGCCATTCCGCGATGATCTTCCTCAGTTGCCGTAAGAGGTTTTCAGCTGTGTGCGTATTCTGGAAAGCGGTGATACAAAGCGTAGCCTGCCTAGGAAAGAGTTGGCGTTTGCGAGATGCTGCTACTGGTGCCGCCGCTGCTGTTCTTGCGGCGGGAGTCCATACATCTACCCAGTGGGCTGTCACAGTCATATAGTCCTGACCCTGCTCTGCTCCACTTGTCCACATGTCCGTGGTTAAGTGGACATTGGGTACAACTGCATTTTTTAGGACACTGGTGAGTCTTTTCCTGACGTCCGTGTACATTCTCGGTATCGCCTGCCTAGAGAAGTGGAACCTAGATGGTATTTGGTAACGGGGGCACACTGCCTCAATAAATTGTCTAGTTCCCTGTGAACTAACGGCGGATACCGGACGCACGTCTAACACCAACATAGTTGTCAAGGACTCAGTTATCCGCTTTGCAGTAGGATGACTGCTGTGATATTTCATCTTCCTCGCAAAGGACTGTTGAACAGTCAATTGCTTACTGGAAGTAGTACAAGTGGGCTTACGACTTCCCCTCTGGGATGACCATCGACTCCCAGCGGCAACAACAGCAGCGCCAGCAGCAGTAGGCGTTACACGCAAGGATGCATCGGAGGAATCCCAGGCAGGAGAGGACTCGTCAGAATTGCCAGTGACATGGCCTGCAGGACTATTGGCATTCCTGGGGAAGGAGGAAATTGACACTGAGGGAGTTGGTGGGGTGGTTTGCGTGAGCTTGGTTACAAGAGGAAGGGATTTACTGGTCAGTGGACTGCTTCCGCTGTCACCCAAAGTTTTTGAACTTGTCACTGACTTATTATGAATGCGCTGCAGGTGACGTATAAGGGAGGATGTTCCGAGGTGGTTAACGTCCTTACCCCTACTTATTACAGCTTGACAAAGGGAACACACGGCTTGACACCTGTTGTCCGCATTTCTGGTGAAATACCTCCACACCGAAGAGCTGATTTTTTTGGTATTTTCACCTGGCATGTCAACGGCCATATTCCTCCCACGGACAACAGGTGTCTCCCCGGGTGCCTGACTTAAACAAACCACCTCACCATCAGAATCCTCCTGGTCAATTTCCTCCCCAGCGCCAGCAACACCCATATCCTCCTCATCCTGGTGTACTTCAACACTGACATCTTCAATCTGACTATCAGGAACTGGACTGCGGGTGCTCCTTCCAGCACTTGCAGGGGGCGTGCAAATGGTGGAAGGCGCATGCTCTTCACGTCCAGTGTTGGGAAGGTCAGGCATCGCAACCGACACAATTGGACTCTCCTTGTGGATTTGGGATTTCGAAGAATGCACAGTTCTTTGCTGTGCTGCTTTTGCCAGCTTGAGTCTTTTCATTTTTCTAGCGAGAGGCTGAGTGCTTCCATCCTCATGTGAAGCTGAACCACTAGCCATGAACATAGGCCAGGGCCTCAGCCGTTCCTTGCCACTCCGTGTGGTAAATGGCATATTGGCAAGTTTACGCTTCTCCTCCGACAATTTTATTTTAGGTTTTGGAGTCCTTTTTTTACTGATATTTGGTGTTTTGGATTTGACATGCTCTGTACTATGACATTGGGCATCGGCCTTGGCAGACGACGTTGCTGGCATTTCATCGTCTCGGCCATGACTAGTGGCAGCAGCTTCAGCACGAGGTGGAAGTGGATCTTGATCTTTCCCTAATTTTGGAACCTCAACATTTTTGTTCTCCATATTTTAATAGGCACAACTAAAAGGCACCTCAGGTAAACAATGGAGATGGATGGATTGGATACTAGTATACAATTATGGACGGGCTGCCGAGTGCCGACACAGAGGTAGCCACAGCCGTGAACTACCGCACTGTACTGTGTCTGCTGCTAATATATAGACTGGTTGATAAAGAGATAGTATACTCGTAACTAGTATGTATGTATGTATGTATAAAGAAAGAAAAAAAAACCACGGTTAGGTGGTATATACAATTTATGGACGGGCTGCCGAGTGCCGACACAGAGGTAGCCACAGCCGTGAACTACCGCACTGTACTGTGTCTGCTGCTAATATATAGACTGGTTGATAAAGAGATAGTATACTCGTAACTAGTATGTATGTATGTATGTATAAAGAAAGAAAAAAAAAACCACGGTTAGGTGGTATATACAATTATGGACGGGCTGCCGAGTGCCGACACAGAGGTAGCCACAGCCGTGAACTACCGCACTGTACTGTGTCTGCTGCTAATATATAGACTGGTTGATAAAGAGATCGTATACTCGTAACTAGTATGTATGTATAAAGAAAGAAAAAAAAACCACGGTTAGGTGGTATATACAATTATGGACGGGCTGCCGAGTGCCGACACAGAGGTAGCCACAGCCGTGAACTACCGCACTGTACTGTGTCTGCTGCTAATATATAGACTGGTTGATAAAGAGATAGTATACTCGTAACTAGTATGTATGTATAAAGAAAGAAAAAAAAACCACGGTTAGGTGGTATATACAATTATGGACGGGCTGCCGAGTGCCGACACAGAGGTAGCCACAGCCGTGAACTACCGCACTGTACTGTGTCTGCTGCTAATATATAGACTGGTTGATAAAGAGATAGTATACTCGTAACTAGTATGTATGTATAAAGAAAGAAAAAAAAACCACGGTTAGGTGGTATATACAATTATGGACGGGCTGCCGAGTGCCGACACAGAGGTAGCCACAGCCGTGAACTACCGCACTGTACTGTGTCTGCTGCTAATATATAGACTGGTTGATAAAGAGATAGTATACTCGTAACTAGTATGTATGTATAAAGAAAGGAAAAAAAAACCACGGTTAGGTGGTATATACAATTATGGACGGGCTGCCGAGTGCCGACACAGAGGTAGCCACAGCCGTGAACTACCGCACTGTACTGTGTCTGCTGCTAATATATAGACTGGTTGATAAAGAGATAGTATACTCGTAACTAGTATGTATGTATAAAGAAAGAAAAAAAAACCACGGTTAGGTGGTATATACAATTATGGACGGGCTGCCGAGTGCCGACACAGAGGTAGCCACAGCCGTGAACTACCACACTGTACTGTGTCTGCTGCTAATATATAGACTGGTTGATAAAGAGATAGTATACTCGTAACTAGTATGTATGTATAAAGAAAGAAAAAAAAACCACGGTTAGGTGGTATATACAATTATGGACGGGCTGCCGAGTGCCGACACAGAGGTAGCCACAGCCGTGAACTACCGCACTGTACTGTGTCTGCTGCTAATATAGACTGGTTGATAAAGAGATAGTATACTACTAATATTATATATACTGGTGGTCAGGTCACTAGTCACACTGGCAGTGGCACTCCTGCAGCAAAAGTGTGCACTGTTTAATTTTAATATAATATTATGTACTCCTGGCTCCTGCTATAACCTATAACTGGCACTGCAGTAGTGCTCCCCAGTCTCCCCCACAATTATAAGCTGTGTGAGCTGAGCAGTCAGACAGATATATATAATATTATATATAGATAATAGATGATGCAGCACACTGGCCTGAGCCTGAGCAGTGCACACAGATATGGTATGTGACGGAGTCACTGTGTGCTGTGTATCGCTTTTTTCAGGCAGAGAACGGATTATAAATAAAACTGGTGTGGTCACTATCAGCAAAACTCTGCACTGTACTGAGTACTCCTAATGCTCCCCAAAATTAGTAAATCAAGTGTCTCTCTAATCTATTCTAAACGGAGAGGACGCCAGCCACGTCCTCTCCCTATCAATCTCAATGCACGTGTGAAAATGGCGGCGACGCGTGGCTCCTTATATAGAATCCGAGCCTCGCGAGAATCCGACAGCGTCATGATGACGTTCGGGCGCGCTCGGGTTAACCGAGCAAGGCGGGAAGATCCGAGTCGCTCGGACCCGTGAAAAAAAACATGAAGTTCTGGCGGGTTCGGATTCAGAGAAACCGAACCCGCTCATCTCTAGTACAGCTGCATTTTTTAGGACACTGGTGACTCTCTTTCTGAGGTCTGTGTACATTTTCGGTATCGCCTGCCTAGAGAAATGGAACCTAGATGGTATTTGGTACCGGGGACACAGTACCTCCAACAAGTCTCTAGTTGGCTCTGCAGTAATGATGGATACCGGAACCACGTTTCTCACCACCCAGGATGCCAAGGCCTCAGTTATCCGCTTTGCAGTAGGATGACTGCTGTGATATTTCATCTTCCTCGCAAAGGACTGTTGGACAGTCAATTGCTTGGTGGAAGTAGTAAAAGTGGTCTTACGACTTCCCCTCTGGGATGACCATCGACTCCCAGCAGCAACAACAGCAGCGCCAGCAGCAGTAGGCGTTACACGCAAGGATGCATCGGAGGAATCCCAGGCAGGAGAGGACTCGTCAGAATTGCCAGTGACATGGCCTGCAGGACTATTGGCATTCCTGGGGAAGGAGGAAATTGACACTGAGGGAGTTGGTGGGGTGGTTTGCGTGAGCTTGGTTACAAGAGGAAGGGATTTACTGGTCAGTGGACTGCTTCCGCTGTCGGCCCAAGTTTTTGAACTTGTCACTGACTTATTATGAATGCGCTGCAGGTGACGTATAAGGGAGGATGTTCCGAGGTGGTTAACGTCCTTACCCCTACTTATTACAGCTTGACAAAGGGAACACACGGCTTGACACCTGTTGTCCGCATTTCTGGTGAAATACTTCCACACCGAAGAGCTGATTTTTTTTGGTATTTTCACCAGGCATGTCAACGGCCATATTCCTACCACGGACAACAGGTGTCTCCCCGGGTGCCTGACTTAAACAAACCACCTCACCATCAGAATCCTCCTGGTCAATTTCCTCCCCAGCGCCAGCAACACCCATATCCTCCTCATCCTGGTGTACTTCAACACTGACATCTTCAATCTGACTATCAGGAACTGGACTGCGGGTGCTCCTTCCATCACTTGCAGGGGGCGTGCAAATGGTGGAAGGCACATGCTCTTCACGTCCAGTGTTGGGAAGGTCAGGCATCGCAACCGACACAATTGGAGTCGGACTCTCCTTGTGGATTTGGGATTTCGAAGAACGCACAGTTCTTTGCGGTGCTACTGCTTTTGCCAGCTTTAGTCTTTTCATTTTTCTAGCGAGAGGCTGAGTGCTTCCATCCTCATGTGAAGCTGAACCACTAGCCATGAACATAGGCCAGGGCCTCAGCCGTTCCTTGCCACTCCGTGTGGTAAATGGCATATTGGCAAGTTTACGCTTCTCCTCCGACAATTTTATTTTAGGTTTTGGAGTCCTTTTTTTACTGATATTTGGTGTTTTGGTTTTGACATGCTCTGTACTATGACATTGGGCATCGGCCTTGGCAGACGACGTTGCTGGCATTTCATCGTCTCGGCCATGACTAGTGGCAGCAGCTTCAGCACGAGGTGGAAGTGGATCTTGATCTTTCCCTAATTTTGGAACCTCAACATTTTTGTTCTCCATATTTTAATAGGCACAACTAAAAGGCACCTCAGGTTAACAATGGAGATGGATGGATTGGATACTAGTATACAATTATGGACGGGCTGCCGAGTGCCGACACAGAGGTAGCCACAGCCGTGAACTACCGCACTGTACTGTCTGCTGCTAATATATAGACTGGTTGATAAAGAGATGGTATACTCGTAACTAGTATGTATGTATGTATGTATGTATAAAGAAAGAAAAAAAAAAACCACGGTTAGGTGGTATATACAATTATGGACGGGCTGCCGAGTGCCGACACAGAGGTAGCCACAGCCGTGAACTACCGCACTGTACTGTGTCTGCTGCTAATATAGACTGGTTGATAAAGAGATAGTATACTCGTAACTAGTATGTATGTATAAAGAAAGAAAAAAAAAAACCACGGTTAGGTGGTATATACAATTATGGACGGGCTGCCGAGTGCCGACACAGAGGTAGCCACAGCCGTGAACTACCGCACTGTACTGTGTCTGCTGCTAATATAGACTGGTTGATAAAGAGATAGTATACTCGTAACTAGTATGTATAAAGAAAGAAAAAAAAAAACCACGGTTAGGTGGTATATACAATTATGGATGGGCTGCCGAGTGCCGACACAGAGGTAGCCACAGCCGTGAACTACCGCACTGTACTGTGTCTGCTGCTAATATAGACTGGTTGATAAAGAGATAGTATACTACTAATATTATATATACTGGTGGTCAGGTCACTAGTCACACTGGCAGTGGCACTCCTGCAGCAAAAGTGTGCATTGTTTAATTTTAATATAATATTATGTACTCCTGGCTCCTGCTATAACCTATAACTGGCACTGCAGTGCTCCCCAGTCTCCCCCACAATTATAAGCTGTGTGAGCTGAGCACAGTCAGATATATATATACATTGATGCAGCACACTGGGCTGAGCAGTGCACACAGATATGGTATGTGACCGAGTCACTGTGTGTATCGTTTTTTTCAGGCAGAGAACGGATATATTAACTAAAACAAACAACTGCACTGTCTGGTGGTCGTCAGTCACTAAACTCTGCACTCTCTTCTACAGTATCACAGCCTCAGGTCAATCTCTCTCTCTCTCTCTCTCAACCCTAATCTAAATGGAGAGGACGCCAGCCACGTCCTCTCCCTATCAATCTCAATGCACGTGTGAAAATGGCGGCGACGCGCGGCTCCTTATATAGAATCCGAGTCTCGCGAGAATCCGACAGCGTCATGATGACGTTCGGGCGCGCTCGGGTTAACCGAGCAAGGCGGGAGGATCCGAGTCTGCTCGGACCCGTGAAAAAAACATGAAGTTCGTGCGGGTTCGGATTCAGAGAAACCGAACCCGCTCATCTCTAATATTTATCCCTGCTAATAACAATAGATTGCAGATCAGACACAACAGTGATATGATGGAATGATTTTTTTTTTTTTTTTTACACCTAGATGTATTTCCGCTTCTGAAGAATACTATTGGGGAAGTTGTCCATAGCAGTCAATCAGCTACTAGCTATCAGCCATCAAATGGAATGCATTCAGATGTCGTCAATCTTTAGCCGTGACACTAAAAAATCGTGTACCGCTGGAGGATATCGAACACACACTGCGGCTCCGATAGAGGGACACATACGATTTCCAGGCGGGAAGCCGGCTGTCCATATCCCGACAACGGTATCCCGCCCACCAGAATACCGACAGCGGGGCGAGCGCAAGAAGTCTTGCCACGCTGCGGGCTCGGTGGCTTACCACAGGATCTATTTTCACTCCATGGGTGACGTGGGAATAGTCTTGTTTTGCCGGGATTCCGGCTGGCGACATTGGCGGCGCCTGGTTCCTGACCGCCAGGATCCTGACAGCTGGCGAATTGAATGGATCCCCCGGTTGTAGCCACTCCATGCGATGTATAAAAGGAAAGTGACTGCATTAACAATCCCTTTTTCATTTAGTTTCCCTGGGGTGGCCACACTACTGAGCATGTTTGGTCTCCTGACCGAGTGGAGAGTGTCGGGGAGGGATTCTAAGGTTCCCACTCCAAGTACTTTTTGATATCTGTAGCCTATAGGCTACATTGGCCAATGCCATCTTGAGATGTCGTTGGCTACTAGGGCTAAGTTCCAGAATGCAAAGCATAGTAAATTTAGGGGGACATGTACTAACCAGTGATAAACGTGGAGAAGTGAGCCAATGGAGAAGTTGCCCTTGGCAACCAATCAGCTGCTCTGTACAATTTTATAGTATGCAAATTATAAATGTTATGTCAATGCTGATTGGTTGGTTGCCATGTGCAGCTTCTCCATTGGCTCACTTCTCCCCTTTTATCACTGCTTAGTACATACCCCCCTTAGCTTTAGAGCGTAGGTCTGCAAACTCTGTACTCATTACCTCACACAGCGCATGTTTTGCAGGTAACCCAGCAGGTGCACAGGTGTATTAATTACTCAGACACATTTTGAAAGGTCCACAGGTGGAGTTAATTATTTCACTTGTGAGGAGACCTGCAAAACATGCACCATGTGGGGTAATGAGGACAGAGTTTGCAGACCTGTGCTTTATGGCATCCCCCCATAGAAACCTATAGAGTCTGTTTTGCAACCGTAAATGTGGTACCCCAGCAGATATCTGCTATGTGTGTATCCCAATCCCCTCCCCCATACAAACGTAGGGGTATACTTAATTGTAGTTACCCCCCCACCCCAAAAATAAATAAAAATAAATAAATAAAAATAAACATAAATAAAATGGGAAGTCTCATGGGATATTCTAAAAATATTTGAAATGCAGATATTTAGTAAAGAACTAGTTCCTACTGGGAAAACTTACACTGCAGGAGAAGTTGTACGATGCTGACCTCAAATTTGGGCTTGTTTGGAACTCTAAGATGTAGTCAGAGAGCATTGAGGCTTTTGGGGGTCCCGGGGCTTGTAATACAGGGGGAGTGGGGCCTAAAGAGCAATATTTGGGACACAGGGATCAGGTCACACATCACGCCCCCATTTCATGTTATGCAGGGGGCTACCCACTATTTCACGTGCAAAGCAGGTAAGACTGCAGCCCATCAGTGGGTCTGGACCTGAATAGCTGTCTGCCAAAACCAAGATGGTAGGAGGTATACACGCATACTTGATCACTTACATATATAGTTACACACGTACATGCAGTCACGCTTCTACACACGGATTACATATGGGTTACTGGCAGACGGATGCCGGCTGTCAATATCCCAACAGTTGCATCCTGCCCGCCAGAATGCCGGCAGCGCGGCGGGCACTAAGAATCCAATTGCAGGCTCGCTGCGCTTGCCACAGGATCTATTCCAACTCTCTGGGTGTCGTGGACACACACCAGTGGAAATAGCCCTGGTGTGCCGGAATTCCGGGTGGCAGGAATTCAGCATCTGTCTCCTGAACGCCGGGATCCCTACTGCCGGCATTTTAACTGCAACCCCTACACATGTATGTATGTATGTATGTATGTATGTATGTATCAGGGGGTCGCATCAACTCCCACTATTCCAACCCCTAATTGGTTAATACTTTTTTTAAAAATAACATGTTCCATCATAAAACATTTATTAAAAACATATTCAAATGAATGCAGAGGAGATATATTATTCCACACTTTAAGATGTATGACTCTTAGCGCTGAATACAAATGTTGAAGGATCACAACAGTCTCCTCCTTCTCCTTATAGTTGGTTCGGAGATCGCTTCACAACACAGACAACCCAACGCGTTTTGTCTTATACAAAAGACTTCATCAGGGGTATCTCTCAAGCAGCTGAGAAGTACAGTAGTTTATACAAACCGTATAATGCGACAAAACTTGTTCATACATGCATGATGGAAACTTCAATATAACACCGAGGCTTTCTGATGAACAATCAGTGTGGCCTTGTGGTGAGATAACTTGTACAAAAATTCGGAAACCAAGGTACTGAAGGGTCACTTAGAAAGGAAACCTTCTATACATCTGCAGTGGACGCTCAGTACCTGTGCAAACCAGATTGCACAGGTACTGTAAATTGCAAGTTTAGTAGTTGGTGACCTACAAACCAGAAAGGATTCTAACCTACAAACCAGTGTGTACCCATCACAATATTTAAACATAATCAAGCATATTTATTTTAGTTTCAAGAGCTAAACATAAGTAAAGTGTTTCAGTTCCAGTAGGCAATGGTAAGTATCAAACGTACACTATAAAAGAAAAGCCGTGCTTATCTGTTCAGTGTATGGAATCGTGGTGGCATCACTGACAAACTCGTTTCGTCAGCATTGGACTTCTTCTCTGATGACTAGTGCTATATTTTAAATGACAGGGACTTTAAAAGTTGAGGCGACCCTGCCAATCCGGTACATAAAGGCTGGATATAAATCATTGTAACTTCTGCTATGGTGAATGAACATCAGTATTTTTAGGTCTCTGATATTCTGCCGTCTGGTGCTACTTGCTGCTCTGCAATGTAGGCTGAAGTAAATGGCCTTCAGTTTGATCATATCTTTCTCTTACAGAGCTGTCTCCTCCGTGGCCTCAATGTTCAGTGTGATCCCCACAATCTGCTTTGGCTTTCAGGTAACTTACTCTGGTAGGGGCTGACTGAGGGGTACAGCACTGTACACAAAGATACCATCCCAGGGGGCCTCCTTTTGCATAGGTTAGCTTCTGCCCATATTGGTGTATATAATCGCAATTACATACGGCAAATCATTGCAACAGGAGTAAGAAGAACCGCACCTGAATTACCCTCAATGTTGCTTGTTTTACTTACACACCTGAATCAGGCCCTATATGCTGAGGTAGGCCTCTTTGTCTGGTGGTTGCATGCGATCATCAAGACACCCGGCACTACTGCGCACAAAACATTAAATTTTCCACAGATGGGGGAAGAACGCCAATGTCTAGATCTCCCCCACCATGTATCAAATAAAAACAGGGGTCCTCTTATTTAGGGTAGTTCCTGTGTGTATTAAAGTGGTCTGCATGAGATTTACAATATCTGCCCCAGACCAGACCAGACCAGACCAGACACAGCAAGCTCCATATTGGGGGGGAGGGCACAAATTACCCAGGCTGCTGGAGGGTCGTCCCCCCCCCCGCTCCCGGATAAAGTAAGATAAGAGGGGGGTGCTTCCCCCCTACACCCCCCCCCCCTTCCCTATGTTAAAATGGCTCCCCACTATTTTTTTTTTATTTCAAATATTTTTAAATTAAATGCCCACTTTATCAAGCCACGCCCCACCCCTGTACTGGGGCCCGGCGTGGCTATCTACGCTCCTGCATGTGATAGGGGGTGGGGTGATATATGCAATAGTTGTTATCGTACCCTTAATGTGGAAGATTTCTATTTTTAAAAATGGTCACATAATATTCCTACATATTGAATTTTTTATTTTTTGTGTGTGGTGTTTTCATTTAAAAATAAATAAATAAAAAATTTGGTGAAAAACTTATTACAATAAATAGGATGTTCAAGTGCGGATCTTATTGTGAAAACTCGTGTACAGATTCACACTTTTGCCCATTATTTGGATACAATTTATTTGACTTTTCAGGATTACATATATATTCTTCTAAGAGGACTAAAAAAAATACAAGATATCATTTGTGCGGGTGCTGCATTAGCAGTTGCTGCTGTTGATGTTGTAATTTGACCAATGCAATTGTTTGGAAAATAGGCTCAGCACCGGGACGAGAAACCCCTCAGCAGTGAAAGGGATAAGGCTGCCACACAAATGAGAGCCTATAGAGACTAGTGTAAATGCTTTTGTTCTAATAAGTAAATATCAGTTGCTGCGCATTTAGATCCATCCATGTTCTTGGGTGTCTGTGTGACCTGCGCGCTTTGTGTCTCACAGTGCCATGAAGCTTGTATCACCATCTACAGCAGCATGAAGAACAAGAGTCTGTCCAACTGGATTGCAGTGTCTGTGGTGTCTATGATCATCTGCCTTGTCATCTACTCCCTAACTGGTAAAGAAGAGTCGCTTTGCCTGTGGTGCGGATTCAGTGGTAATCCGGGGGATCCTATTGGAATGATACGCCTAGTCCAGTATTTAGTTTTGTCATGATCCAATTATAAAAAAAAGCAAAATCTGTGAATAGAAATTTTAGTCTCGGGGTTCGTATTACTTAAAGGCTGTGCAGTTTTTATTTTTATTTTGTGGTGTTCTTTTCTGCATTACTTTGCTTTGACTGTTGTGTTGCAAAGCTTTAATGAGATTGCTTTAGGCAGCTCAGGGGCATGGCCTTGCTTGTCCTAGTGGGCGGTACTCTGTGTAGAGTCAAACAATATTGGTCCGGGCACTCAACCGTGCACCGCCCGGTTTACAATAATCTCATTGGGCAGACTGAGGGAAGAAGGGGGTTGCCTGGAAAGTCCTTTAGCGAACCAGAAAACTGCACATGGCACAGCAAAAAAAAAAAAAAACCACAACTAAGGGGGTAATTCTGAGTTGATCGCAGCAGGATTTTTGTTAGCAGTTGGGCAAAACCATGTGCACTGCAGGGGAGGCAGATATAACATGTGCAGAGAGAGTTAGATTTGGGTGGGTTATTTTCTTTCTGTGCAGGGTAAATACTGGCTGCTTTATTTTTACACTGCAATTTAGATTTCAGTTTGAACACACCCCACCTAAATCTAACTCTCTCTGCACGTGTTACATCTGCCTCCCCTGCAGTGCACATGGTTTTGCCCAACTGCTAACAAAAATCCTGCTGCGATCAACTTAGAATTACCCCCTAAACCACAAAAAGTAAAACAAAAATACACTGTGCAGATGTTTTCAGTGCATTCATGTTTCATAGTCTGGGAAGTTTGCTAGGAACTGCCGGGGACAGGCCATATTGCGATCAGCCTTTGTTTAGAGCATAAGTAAAGTGAAGCATTGTCCCTTACGGACTCCATGTTTGTTTATTACAATACCTGCTCTGTGCTCCCCTCCCAGGTGTCTATGGGTTCCTCACATTTGGAGAAAGTGTCGCTGCTGATATTCTGATGTCGTACCCAGGGAATGATGTGGTTGTAATAATAGCCAGGCTGCTGTTTGCTATTTCCATTGTTACCATCTATCCAATTATACTGCTGCTGGGGAGGTAAGACGTTTGCCTGTGGGTATTCCTTGCACAATGATTTGTTTCTTCTGAATAACTGCCTTACATGTTACATTAGGATTATATTTCTCTATCAGATTCAGTACATGTGTTCTATATATTAATTGCTTCACATCAATTGTTTCTATCCCAAATCCCTTATGCAGTATTTACCTAGGGAACAGTACATAGGTCAATTGTAAAGAGCCACGGAATATGTTGGCGCCATATAAGTAACTGTTAATAAGATACTAGTACTGCACAGAGCTATAGATAATGGTGACGTGTTACACATGCAATCTGTAGTTCTCCCCCGGGAATCCGTAGTAGAGGAGATAACCCATCCTTCATCCAATGTACTTAATTCTATTAAACAGATGCAGTATAATAATTTGTTTTCTAGACAACTGACCAATACCATTTATCTTTATTCTAGAAATGTACAATATTATACAAAAATATCCAGTAATTTTCAAAAAAAATAAAAATAAGTTGGGATAGCACGTCTTGGTGGGTTTTGTGTTTTTAGTGTGTGTGTTTTTTTTTTTTTTTGGTTTTTTTTTTTTAAATTTCCGAAATGTATTTGTTAAATGCACTGAAGGTGTCCCCATAATGAAAAGAGAGATCAGCACATAGGCCCTCATTCCGAGTTGTTCGCTCGGTAAAAATCTTCGCATCGCAGCGATTTTCCGCTTAATGCGCATGCGCAATGTCCGCACTGCGACTGCGCCAAGTAAATTTGCTATGCACTTAGTAATTTTACTCACGGCTTTTTCATCGTTCTGGCGATCGTAATGTGATTGACAGGAAATGGGTGTTACTGGGCGGAAACAGGCCGTTTTATGGGCGTGTGGGGAAAAAACGCTACAGTTTCCGGAAAAAACGCAGGAGTGGCCGGAGAAACGGAGGAGTGTCTGTGCGAACGCTGGGTGTGTTTGACGTCAAACCAGGAACGACAAGCACTGAACTGATCGCAGATGCCGAGTAAGTCTGAGGCTACTCAGAAACTGCTACGAGGTGTGTAATCGCAATATTGCGATTACTTCGTTCGCAATTTTAAGATGCTAAGATTCACTCCCAGTAGGCGGCGGCTTAGCGTGAGCAACTCTGCTAAAATCGCTTTGCGAGCGAACAACTCGGAATGACCTCCATAGTCCTATAAAATACTGCAAACGTAACTGCTGGAGGAAACTGGGAGAAATTTATCAAAACTTGGAGAGAGATAAACTACTACACTAACCAATCAGCTCCTAATTGTCATTTTACAAACTGTTTGAAAAATGACAGGATTGGTTGGTATTATATCTCTCTCCAAATTTTTGGTAAATCTCCCCCTGGGGGAGGGGGTGGTATTACATGCAGGGACGAGCGAAGATCCGGAGACTATGGAGGTCATTCAGAGTTGATCGCTCGCTAGCAGTTAGCAGCCGTGCAAGCGCTATGCCGCCTCCCACCGGGAGTGTATTTTAGCTTCGCAGAAGTGCGAACGAAAGAATCGCAGAGCGGCTACAAAAAAATGTGTGCAGTTTCAGAGTAGCTCCAGACCTACTCAGCGCTTGCGATGACTTCAGACTGTACAGTTCCTGTTTTGACGTCACGAACATGCCCTGCGTTCACCCAGCCACGCCTGCGTTTTTCCTGGCACGCCTGCGTTTTTTCGATCACTCCCTGAAAACTGTCAGTCGACACCCAGAAACGCCCACTTCATGTCAATCACTCTGCGGTCAGCAGTGCGACGGAAAAGCCTCACTAGACCTTGTGTAAAACTACATCGGCCGCATACACATGCGCAGAAGTGCTGTTTTTTTGCATCATCGCTGCTCAGCGAACATTTTCAGCTAGCGATCAACTCTGAATGACCCCCTATAAACGCAGCCAACTCCAAAGCGGGCCAGAGTACACAAACTGCTTAATGGTTCAAGAGGGGTTGGCTAAACCTTAAGGTCCAGGGAACGCCATACATGATCCAAGAAAGTGTAGGAGTTTCTCAGGACGCTGGTGATGTATTCCATTTGATACATATACCATAGTGCAGGCTGAGGTGATGATAGGAGGCAGTGGGTTCTTTATTTGCAGGACCTGAAGGCTGAGAATTTGGGAGGATTGTGTGGTGTGTGGGTTTTTTTTTTTTAAATCAATTTGTAGACATAGAGGTTGTAATAAATATGACCATAGGACCCCTGTCTTGGGGAACTTTCCTGGTCTTTCAGGTCAATGCTGTAATTCATTTATCAACATATTGTGTAACGCAATGAAGAATACTGTGTACTGGGTCCTATGTTGGAAATTATGTGTGTGTGTGAAGGTGTTTATTATATTCACACCAGTGGATGACAAGCAGTGAACAGCCCAGTTACTTAACCAGTGGTGTTGGTTTATTGATAGCCGATACAGTTGTACTCACTGTTACACGTACTCTGGTGATGGAGCTGGAGAGGATCAGGGTTCAATACAACTCACCAGCCGGTGAGTGTATTCTGCAAATGGGTAGCTGTGCAGGGAGGCTGGAACAGCTTTATTGGCAGGTATTGACTAGGTCTCTAATAGGAGCTAAAATAAGATTTTACTTACCGATAAATCTATTTCTCGTAGTCCGTAGTGGATGCTGGGACTCCGTAAGGACCATGGGGAATAGCGGCTCCGCAGGAGACCGGGCACAAGAATAAAAGCTTTAGGATCAGGTGGTGTGCACTGGCTCCTCCCCCTATGACCCTCCTCCAAGCCTCAGTTAGGATACTGTGCCCGGACGAGCGTACATAATAAGGAAGGATCTTGAATCCCGGGTAAGACTCATACCAGCCACACCAATCACACCGTACAACTCGTGATCTGAACCCAGTTAACAGTATGATAAAACGAAAAGGAGCCTCTGAAAAGATGGCTCACAACAATAATAACCCGAATTTTTGTAACAATAACTATATACAAGTATTGCAGACAATCCGCACTTGGGATGGGCGCCCAGCATCCACTACGGACTACGAGAAATAGATTTATCGGTAAGTAAAATCTTATTTTCTCTGACGTCCTAGTGGATGCTGGGACTCCGTAAGGACCATGGGGATTATACCAAAGCTCCCAAACGGGCGGGAGAGTGCGGATAACTCTGCAGCACCGAATGAGAGAACTCCAGGTCCTCCTCAGCCAGGGTATCAAATTTGTAGAATTTAGCAAACGTGTTTGCCCCTGACCAAGTAGCTGCTCGGCAAAGTTGTAAAGCCGAGACCCCTCGGGCAGCCGCCCAAGATGAGCCCACTTTCCTTGTGGAATGGGCTTTTACCGATTTTGGCTGTGGCAGGCCTGCCACAGAATGTGCAAGCTGAATTGTACTACAAATCCAACGAGCAATCGTCTGCTTAGAAGCAGGAGCACCCAGCTTGTTGGGTGCATACAGGATAAACAGCGAGTCAGATTTTCTGACTCCAGCCGTCCTGGAAACATATATTTTCAGGGCCCTGACAACGTCAAGCAACTTGGAGTCCTCCAAGTCCCTAGTAGCCGCAGGTACCACAATAGGTTGGTTCATGTGAAATGCAGAAACCACCTTAGGTAGAAATTGAGGACGAGTCCTCAATTCTGCCCTGTCAGAATGAAAAATGAAGTAAGGGCTTTTATATGATAAAGCCGCCAATTCTGACACACGCCTGGCTGAAGCCAGGGCTAACAGCATCGTCACCTTCCATGTGAGATATTTGAAGTCCACAGTGGTGAGTGGTTCAAACCAATGTGACTTTAGGAAACTCAACACAACATTGAGATCCCAAGGTGCCACTGGAGGCACAAAAGGAGGCTGTATATGCAGTACCCCTTTTACAAATGTCTGAACTTCAGGCACTGAAGCCAGTTCTTTCTGGAAGAAAATCGACAGGGCCGAAATTTGAACCTTAATGGACCCTAATTTTAGGCCCATAGATAGTCCTGTTTGCAGGAAATGGAGGAAACGACCCAGTTGAAATTCTTCTGTAGGGGCCTTCTTGGCCTCACACCACGCAACATATTTTCGCCAAATGCGGTGATAATGTTTTGCGGTTACGTCCTTCCTGGCCTTGACCAGGGTAGGGATGACTTCATCTGGAATGCCTTTTTCCCTCAGGATCCGGCGTTCAACCGCCATGCCGTCAAACGCAGCCGCGGTAAGTCTTGGAACAGACAAGGCCCCTGCTGGAGCAGGTCCTTTCTCAGAGGTAGAGGCCACAGTTCGTCCGTGAGCATCTCTTGAAGTTCCGGGTACCAAGTCCTTCTTGGCCAATCCGGAACCACGAGTATAGTTCTTACTCCTCTCCTTCTTATGATTCTCAGTACTTTTGGTATGAGAGGCAGAGGAGGGAACACATACACTGACTGGTACACCCACGGCGTTACCAGAGCGTCCACCGCTATTGCCTGAGGGTCCCTTGACCTGGCGCAATATCTGTCTAGTTTTTTGTTTAGACGGGACGCCATCATGTCCACCTTTGGTTCTTCCCAACGGTTTACTATCCGGTGGAAGACTTCTGGGTGAAGTCCCCACTCTCCCGGGTGGAGGTCGTGTCTGCTGAGGAAGTCTGCTTCCCAGTTGTCCACTCCCGGAATGAACACTGCTGACAGTGCCATCACATGATTTTCCGCCCAGCGAAGAATCCTTGCAGCTTCTGCCATTGCCCTCCTGCTTCTCGTGCCGCCCTGTCTGTTTACGTGGGCGACTGACGTGATGTTGTCCGATTGGATCAATACCGCCTGACCCTGAAGCAGGGGTTTCGCTTGACTTAGGGCATTGTAAATGGCCCTTAGTTCCAGAATGTTTATATGAAGAGATGTTTCCATGCTTGACCACAAGCCCTGGAAATTTCTTCCCTGTGTGACTGCTCCCCAGCCTCTCAGGCTTGCATCCGTGGTCACCAGGATCCAATCCTGAATGCCAAATCTGCGGCCCTCTAGTAGATGAGCACTCTGCAGCCACCACAGAAGAGACACCCTTGTCCTTGGCGACAGGGATATCCGCTGATGCATCTGAAGATGCGATCCGGACCATTTGTCCAGTAGATCCCACTGAAAAGTTCTTGCATGGAATCTTCCGAATGGAATCGCTTCGTAAGAAGCCACCATTTTTCCCAGGACCCTCGTGCACTGATGCACTGACACCTGGCCTGGTTTTAGGAGGTTCCTGACTAGCTCGGATAACTCCCTGGCCTTCTCCTCCGGGAGAAACACCTTCTTCTGGACTGTGTCCAGAATCTTTCCTAGGAACAGTAGACGTGTCGTTGGAATCAGCTGCGATTTTGGAATATTTAGGATCCACCCGTGCTGACGTAACACTACCTGAGATAGTGCTACTCCGACTTCTAACTGTTCCCTGGACCTTGCCCTTATCAGGAGATCGTCCAAGTAAGGGATAATTAAGATGCCTTTTCTTCGAAGAAGAATCATCATTTCGGCCATTACCTTGGTAAAGACCCGAGGTGCCGTGGACAACCCAAACGGCAGCGTCTGAAACTGATAATGACAGTTTTGTACTACAAACCTGAGGTACCCTTGGTGAGAAGGGTAGATTGGGACGTGGAGATAAGCATCTTTGATGTCCAGAGACACCATATAGTCCCCTTCTTCCAGGTTTGCTATCACCGCTCTGAGTGATTCCATCTTGAATTTGAACCTTTTTATGTAAGTGTTCAAGGATTTCAGATTTAAAATTGGTCTCACCGAGCCGTCCGGCTTCGGTACCACAAACAGCGTGGAATAATACCCCTTTCCCTGTTGTAGGAGGGGTACCTTGATTATCACCTGCTGGGAATACAGCTTGTGAATGGCTTCCAAAACTGCCTCCCTGTCGGAGGGAGACTTTGGTAGAGCAGACTTCAGGAACCGGCGAGGGGGAAACGCCTCGAATTCCAGTTTGTACCCCTGCGATACTACCTGTAGAATCCAGGGGTCCACTTGCGAGTGAGCCCACTGCGCGTTGAAATTCTTGAGACGGGCCCCCACCATGTCTGAGTCTGCTTGTAAAGCCCCAGCGTCATGCTGAAGACTTGGCAGAAGCAGGGGAGTGCTTCTGCTCCTGGGAAGCGGCTGCATGGTGCAGTCTTTTTCCTCTTCCTCTGCCCCGGGGCAGAAAGGAGTGGCCTTTAGCTCGCTTGTACTTATGGGAACGAAAGGACTGAGTTTGAAAAGACGGTGTCTTTTTCTGTTGATGTGAAGTGACCTGGGGTAAAAAGGTGGACTTTCCAGCCGTTGCCGTGGCCACCAGGTCCGATAGACCAGCCCCAAATAACTCCTCCCCTTTATACGGCAATACTTCCATATGTCGTTTGGAATCCGCATCGCCTGACCACTGTCGCGTCCATAACGCTCTTCTGGCAGAAATGGACATAGCACTTACTCTTGATGCCAGGGTGCAAATATCCCTCTGTGCATCACGCATATATAGTAATGCATCCTTCAAATGCTCTATAGTTAACAATATATTGTCCCTATCCAGGGTATCAATATTTTCAGTCAGGGAATCCGACCACGCGACTCCAGCACTGCACATCCAGGCTGAAGCGATTGCTGGTCGCAGTATAACACCAGTATGTGTGTATATACTTTTTAGGATATTTTCCAGCCTTCTATCTGCTGGTTCTTTGAGGGTGGCCGTATCAGGAGACGGTAACGCTACTTGTTTAGATAAACGTGTGAGCGCCTTATCTACCCTAGGGGGTGTTTCCCAACGCGTCCTAACCTCTGACGGGAAAGGATATAGTGCCAATAATTTTTTAGAAATTAGCAGTTTTTTGTCGGGGGAAACCCACGCTTTATCACACACCTCATTTAATTCATCTGACTCAGGAAAAACTATTGGTAGTTCTTTCACACCCCACATAATACCCTTCTTTGTGGTACTTGTAGTGTCAGAAATGTTCAATGCCTCCTTCATTGCCGTGATCATGTAACGTGTGGCCCTACTGGACATTACGTTTGTCTCCTCACCGTCGACACTAGACTCAGTATCTGTGTCTGGGTCTGTGTCGACCCACTGAGGTAACGGGCGTTTTAGGGCCCTTGACGGTGTCTGAGACGCCTGGACAGGCACTAATTGATTTGCCGGCTGTCTCATGTCGTCAACCGTTTTTTGCAAAGTGCTGACATTATCACTTAATTCTTTAAATACGATCATCCAGTCAGGTGTCGACTCCCTAGGGGGTGACATCACTAACCCAAGCAATTGCTCCGCCTCCACATCATTTTCCTCCTCATACATGTCGACACACACGTACCGACACACGGCACACACACCGGGAATGCTCTGATAGAGGACAGGACCCCACTAGCCCTTTGGAGAGACAGAGGGAGAGTCTGCCAGCACACACCAAGCGCTATATATATATATATATATATATATATATATATATATATATATATATATATATATATATATATATATATATATATATATATATATATATATATATATATATATATATATATATATATATATATATCTATATATATATATATCTATATATATATATATCTATATATATATATATATATATATATATATATATATCTATATATATATATATATCTATCCTTATATATATATATATCCTTATATATATATATATCTATCCTTATATATATATATCTATCCTTATATATATATATATCTATCCTTATATATATATATATCTATCCTTATATATATATATCTATCCTTATATATATATATATCCTTATATATATATATATCTATCCTTATATATATATATATCTATCCTTATATATATATATCTATCCTTATATATATATATATCTATCCTTATATATATATATATATCTATCCTTATATATATATATATATCTATCCTTATATATATATATATATCTATCCTTATATATATATATATATATATCCTTATATATATATATATCTATCCTTATATATATATATATATATATATATATATTTATGTGTGTATAACCTTATATAACCTTATATAAGTGTTATTCCCTTATAGCTGCTGTTTATATTATTTTTAGCTGCCAATAGTGCCCCCCCTTCTCTTTTTTACCCTGATTCTGTAGCAAGTCTGCAGGGGAGAGTAAGGGAGCCGTCCTTCCAGCGGAGCTGTGAGGGAAAATGGCGCTTGTGTGCTGAGGAGATAGGCTCCGCCCCTTCACGACGTCCTTATCTCCCGCTCTTTTCTGTAAAAATGGCAGGGGTTAAAATACATCCATATAGCCCAGGAGCTATATGTGATGTATTCTTTTGCCAACCTAAGGTATTATCTGTTTATATTGCGTCTCAGGGCGCTCCCCCCCAGCGCCCTGCACCCTCAGTGACCGCAGTGTGAAGTGTGCTGAGAGCAATGGCGCACAGCTGCGGTGCTGTGCGCTACCTTAGTCTGAAGACAGGACCGTCTTCTGCCGCCGATTTCACCGGACCTCTTCGCTCTTCTGGCTCTGTAAGGGGGCCGGCGGCGCGGCTCCGGGACCCATCCAGGCTGAACCTGTGATCGTCCCTCTGGAGCTAATGTCCAGTAGCCTAAGAAGAAGCCCAATCCACTCTGCACGCAGGTGAGTTCGCTTCTTCTCCCCTTAGTCCCACGATGCAGTGAGCCTGTTGCCAGCAGGACTCACTGAAAATAAAAAACCTAAAATACACTTTTATTCTAAGCAGCTCAGGAGAGCCACCTAGCCTGCACCCTTCTCGTTCGGGCACAAAAATCTAACTGAGGCTTGGAGGAGGGTCATAGGGGGAGGAGCCAGTGCACACCACCTGATCCTAAAGCTTTTATTCTTGTGCCCTGTCTCCTGCGGAGCCGCTATTCCCCATGGTCCTTACGGAGTCCCAGCATCCACTAGGACGTCAGAGAAAGGGGGGTACTCACGGAGCGATATTCTAAGCAATCTGACTAGATTGCTTAGAATTTAAGCAGGATCGCTCCGTGTGTACCCCATACAGCGATAGCGATGCGCAGCCCCGCGCATCGCTATAGTTGCTGCTAGATTGGCCTGCCGTGCAGGCCAATCTAGCGGGTCGCTCACTTCACCCGCTGGGTGAAATGAGCGGCCCCCCCGTCTCCCCCCGCACGCTCAGCACAGATCGCGCTGTGCTGAGCGGCGGGAGAGATGTGTGCTGAGCGAACCGCTCGGCACACATCTCTCCCCGAATCGGCCCGTGGGTACTGGGCTTAAGTGGGAGACTTCTGTGTCCCACTAAGTTGCTTTACACCATATTAAGATGGCTCCCACACATGCTCAGTCACAATCTTGGCGGCCATCGTGAGACAGGGCACAGAGCCTCCCTGGAGAACAAGAAGAATGGAGTCGTTCAACACTTTATATGTAAAAGCCCCAACTTTTTCTTGGTGGTTTGTTTTTTTTGTTTTTTTTTCGTTTTTTTTTCTTCTTCGTTTTTCTTTTATAAAATCTCACTGGTCAAAATCCTGCCTGTCTAATTACAGTGTGTGATACCAATGGAGAAAATGGGGAAACTGCGCTCACTAATGGGGGGGAGAGATAGAAAGTGGTGCTGCTAAACCTGGAGGTATGCAGCCTCCTGCTATATTGTCAATTGGATATGGTCAGCGCAGTCAGATGAAAGGGTGTGTATGGAGAAAAGTAGGAATAGAGGGAAGGGGGGGTAAAGATGATTGCTTGATCAGTTATGGAGATGCTAGTGGAGTGGAGTGTCAATGAATGAAAAATGATGGCTAGGGTTGTGGTAAAGGTAAGCCTTGTATTTATTGGTAATAGTGACTATTCTGAACTATCAGGTGTGTCCTGCAGACCACCCTTTATGTGGTATACCTTCCTAAATGGTATACTCTAGCTTAAAAGCCCCCTGAGGGGTGAATGTCAGGCGTACCTTTTATTTCTTAAACGTGTGATGGATAATTAATGTGCGTGGGTGATATGACTATTGCGGCATCCCGCTAGTCTGACCCTTGTGATGATGGTAATCTGTGTGCACCGCTGTGAGGAGACAGGTGAACCGGCTTAGGTCTGTTACTTTCGGGGGTGCGTTCCGCGCGCCTGTTCCGGCTCAGCTTCCGTGCCCGTGTCTTCCAGTGCCCTTATGTCCCCAGACCGTGGCTTCTCGATCCCCGTGCGGGTCCAGCAGCCGCTGCACTCGCCTAACTTCGGGTCCCGTCAGTCACTTCCTGGTTTGCCGCGTCACGTGGTGCGGGAATTGCTGTGCAGTCCTCGTTATGGAAAGGGTCCCCTTCTCCAGCCGGGGAAGGGAGCTGTAATGAGATGTGTAGCTGTATAGCGGTGTCCAACGCGTTTCAGCATTAATTGCCTTTGCCTTTGGACACTGCTATACAGCTACACATCTCATTACAGCTCCCTTCCCCGGCTGGAACTCATCGATGGTCACCAGCCGATGCTGAATACTTTCCCCATCGATGGTGTATAACCAGATGGATCTACACCATCGATGGTCGCTGTATACACAATGGTTTTTACCCCCACCAATAATTAGCTGCCTGTTCCAGAACACAGCTGCTAGACACTACATGCCAGACACTGCGCCAGACTGCTGGCTGACAATGTGGATCAGAGCTGCCAATGGTGATGTCCCTCCTCTTTATGAAGCTCAGCTGTCGCTCACAGCTCAGCCACGCCCATGGCTCTTACGCGGCAGAAGAGCAAGCTACTGCACATGGGCATAAACATCGATGGGAAAAACCATCGCTGACTATGAATATAAAACTTAGCTGCCATCGATGGTCACTGTTGCTGCCACTAGCGCCAATTCCCATCCCTGCTGACCACGCTCCCTCGGCAACCACCTCACTAGCTCCAGCCAGCAGTTGCACACACCACCACACCGCCTTATGCACCACTAAGCCTCACACCACAGCAACGAACACAACCCTCACACACCCATTAACTCCAAAACACAACCAACCCCGCAACGACAAAACACCCGACTGTTCAATACCCGCACCACCTCAAAAGTCCATCCCCCAACCAACCTAGCTCGATACTTGACACCCACCATCCACAAATACACCACCCCCTGCACCTCAACACAACCTTCCCCATCTGCCTACCCCTCCCTCCCCTGCACACACCACACACACCCCAATACCCTGCCCCATCCACCCACCCACCCCATGTGGACATCCCCGAGCCATGCCACTTTGGGACACCCTCCCCCAACCACAACATGCGTGACCCCTGCTCGCCCAACACCACTTCAGCATACTAGCAAACCCCCCACCCAACTACACCACCTTATGAACCACTAACCCTCACACCACACCAACTAACCCAACCCACACACCAACAACAAACCCCCCCATGACAAAACACTCGCCTGTGCTACACCCGCACCACCGCACAAGCCCATACCTCCCCCAAAACCTGGCACCCACCTTCCACAAAAACACCACCCCATGCACCTCAAAACAACCCTCCCCTGGACACACCCCAATATACTCCCTCCCCCTCCACCCCATGTGGACATCCCTCAGCCATGCCACCTTCGGACACCCTCCCCCCTAACCCCCACACCTACAACTCCACCAAGTGCAACACCTCCTGTCCCCTCCCCCATCCCTCACCCCTAGGGCAAAGTGCTATATACAGTGACCGGACCACATCCACGGTACAGTCTGACTCTGGTCAGCCATCACCCACAGCATCTCGGGGACAACCTGCCCAAACTATGTACCCCTTCGCAAAAATCACTACACCAACCACAGTACCTTCACCGCCCTCCACAATGCAGAACAAAACCACGCAAAACCTATCACATACAAACTCTTCCCATGCCCAGAATCCACCTTCACTTCCCTCCCCCCACCCAACACTTAGCACATTCCTCTGACACACCCTGCACCTCCTCTAAACCTAACTCTCCACCAACCCCCAGACCAATCCACTTCCCCCTCGCAACCACCACAGTACCTTCACCACCCTCCACAATCCAAAGCAAAACCCCACAAAACCTAGCACATGCATCCTCTACCCCTGACCGTAACCCACCTGAACTCTCCAGCCCCCTCCCCCCACCCCCCTGGCACCTATCAACCACCTCTGCCATAAGCTGTACCCCCTCTGAACCCACCTCTCCAACACCCGTTCCTCACTTACACACAACACATCTCTTCCCCCTCCACCATTTCCATACCCACCACAACTCACATGTTTTTTACACCTGCATTCTGTACATCGTCTCCTGCAGGCACTGTTCAACCACTCGCAAGGGCCTACACCCTATTCATCATCGGACGCCCTTTTGTCATGCTATATTTAACCAAGAGCAAAACTACCATTCCGCCGAAAACTCGCTGTAATACAACTATTCTACACCTTGACGTTGTGTGGGGGTTAAGGGGGCATAGCCCCTCACGACGGTGTGAAGAGCGCCCGTAGGGCGCGATGAATCACCTAGTAATAAGATACCATGGGTCTATATCTTATTCCAGTCATCAAGATGCTGGCGGTCACATGACGACAGTGGAGGGGAGAAGTATTTTTAAACCATTCACCCCACCCTCTCCTACCCTAACCCTCCGTGGGTGGCGGCTAGTGTTGACCTCCCCTTGTACTGAGCCCTAACACGAACAGTGACCCCGATACCTCCGGAATGTCGGTCTTCTGGAGTCAGTGTCCCAGTTGGTGTTGCGGTTCTGGCGTCGGTCACATGACCGCCGGCATCCCGCCCCATGCTGAACGCTTCCCTCTACCATGTATAAACCTATACAATCATATTTGTCAGGCTGCTCTGTGCTTTACTACACTACGGTTTTTAATTGCTTTGAATAGGATAAAAAAAGTAGATAGATATTTATTTATATTATCTATCTATCATTTTCATATAATATAATATTTTTGAGATTTATTTCATTCTTAACTGTATTTGTATGTACATTAAGTTGATTTTTCTAAAGTTACTACTTTTGCATTAATGTTAAATTCCACTAATTTAATTTTTTCAAAAAGTGTTTTTTTTTATATTTAATGTAATTTTCCTGTGTTGGCATATCGTTCTTACTGCAGCAATTCTCTGTATGACAGATAATTAGAGTGCATTCACTTTTAATCATAAAAAGGACATTTATTACTTATCATCCATCTAATCTTTCATTCCAATTGCACTTATTTTCTGACAACATGCAATTACATTTCCAGCACTACTCGGCATATTAATGCTGTAATTGATCCATTGAGAGTTTTAGAACATATAATACTTGGTTAGGGTTCTGATATATTATATTCTCTAAGAGGGTTCTTTTGTTTTTTCGCTGGGACATACGATAACACTTAGGATGGAGGTAATTCCATAATTCTTGGTGAGCCGTAATGTTTTTGATTCAATTATAGTCCTCCTATCTCATTAACCATAAAAATAAACTACTATCTTTTTAATAATACAATCCTTTAGTAAGTTATTTGCAGTAGATGATGCAGGTCTTTAGATTGCTAGATTTATAACTTCAGAATAAGAGATTTTTTTGTTTTATTTCCTGTTTGATTATATAGGATTTTTTTCCCCTTCTGTGTCACTGTTAATTTGTGAAGTATTGTAATAGTCTTATTGTTTGACAAGGGTGAATGCCTAAATAAAGGGGATTTGGACCAATCTGCTTCTGTCAGTTTAAAGGCTGTTTGAAAAATGACAGGAGCTATTGTCTGGTACTTTAGGGTATATTTACGAAGACTTGGATGGAGGCAAAGAGCTATAAAAGCCTCATTATTAAGCTGTACTGTAGAATCAATATAATGATATCCTTGAGCATATCTGTGGAAAACCATACTATGTTTAGTGGACTAGAGGGCTTCTTTGGAGTCTCACAGATGCAATAAGCAAGTTTTGGCATGTTTTGTGTGTGTCCTTCTATTTCATAGTTGGACGTAACTTTGCCTACTGGCTTTCCATGAAATAGGGCGTTTCGGGGCAGGAACTGGGCGTTGGCAAACGGATAGCATGTAACCACCTGGACTTGTGAAGGTGCCATGGGAGTGTTGTGGTCGTGTATCTAAAGCTCTGTACGATTAGGAGTTGTACGTATGGGGAAGGGAAGCCTGTTTCTGACGCCTCTTGCACTTCACACAGGGCTGGTGCAATTACTAATGATGACTAATGCGTCAGCATGCGTAATATCTGTGGCGGCACAGCTTTTTGCTGGCAGATGCATGGACCCCTGTATTAGTTGAATGGATAACCACATTAGCATAAGTTGGTAAACTGGGCTTCTACCACAACTATATCCACATTGCGTGCCCAGAAGAGAAATCCCATTAACGGGCTGGCTCCGAGTTGGGGGTAAATTTACCAAGGTGGGAGTTTTTTAGAACTGGTGATGTTGCCTATAGCAACCAATCAGATTCTATCTATTATCTTCTAGAAGCAGCTTGATAAATGTTAAGTAGAATCTGATTGGTTGCTATGGGCAACATCACCAGTTCTAAAAAAAACTCCCACCTTAGTAAATTTACCCCTTGGTGTCTAAGACTAGAACAGTTATTGAACAAGCTAGCATAGCGGATCACTTCTTGCTGTTATGGCCGAATGGGGTTTGGGCAATGAAGAGTATTGAAGCAATGAAATTTAAGGAGGCGATTCAGATCTGATCGTAAATGTGGTAAATTTAGCACAGCTACGATCATTTACTCCGACATGCGGTGGGACGCCCAGCACAGGGCTAGTCCGCCTCGCATGTCAGGCCCTACCCCCCACCCACCCCCCTTTCACATGTACAAAAGCATCACACAGCGGCGATGCTCTTGTACCTGGCGAGTAGCTCTTGTACCTGGCAGGCCGCTACTCGCCGCGTCCCGGGTTGCAGACGCTGCGTGTGACATCACGCAGCCCGTCCAACTGTCTGGACACGCCTCTGTTGTCTGGACCACGCCCCACCAATGCGTCCTAATGCCGTTGGCACGCCCCCTTCTTTGTGTTCTTTTAAAGATTTCTTGTCTGGCTTGGTTTTTAGAATTTTAACTTTATGTAATGAATTGTTTGGTTCACGGCCTCTGATTAATTTAGTTTGGGATTGTTTTTTGAAGTAATTCAGACCCCAACTGAAGACTTCCTAAGTGTTGGCTTTGGAATAAAATTCTTAAGGTCAGTACACACGTATCAATATGAACAGAGATGTGTGCTGAGCGATCTAGCACAGAACGCTCCGCACACCTCTCCCAACCCCCCCTCCCCCCCCCCTGATGTGTGCTGAGCGAGGGGTGGACGGGGATGGGCGCTCATTTCAATCTATCGCCGGCGATAGCGACGTGCTGGGCCGCGCATGGCTCTCGCTGTAGGACATAGAGACAGAGCTGTGTGTGCTTAACTTCTAAGCAATCTAGTCAGATTGCTTAGAAATTAAGCACGGATCTCTGTGTGTACCCCCCTTTAGTGATGGCAGAACTTTATTTTATCTCCCTTTTGGTGGATAAACGGTGGTTTTTGATGAATACTCTCACATCCACATGCCACACAAATGGGTCTGGTTGTGACATTGCTTTTATCCTCACCCCTTGTTTACTGCGGTTGATGGTCTTTTGTTGCCTGTTTGTTCTTCTCAATCTTTTTATTTTAATTTCTGTGGTATATATTGTCTGCTCCACAGATCTGTCCTTCAGGAGCTCTGGTTGGATCACAAGCATTATGTGAGTGACTCCTATGAACGGTTTGTGAGGGTCCTACTGACGGTTCTTTGGATCCTTGTCACTCTCATCATTGCCCTGTTTGTCCCGGACATCAGCGAGGTCATCTCCATTATAGGTGGAATCAGCGCTTTCTTCATCTTCATCTTCCCAGGTAACCATCCTCAACCTACCGCTTTTCTTTGAATTAAACTGAACCCTGGAAATTCTGCAATTTGTAGCATGTTAAATATACTATAAAATGAAATCTAATGTTTATATTAAATATAAGCATACGATAAAATTCTTTGTCAATCTTACATTCTGCTGTTAGAAAATATAATACTATAGAATATTACTCACCCATAACCCACAATTAGTACAAAAAAGTGGGTACACTGCAGTGGCTTTGTCCAGATGGAGTCTGCCTTAGGTAAAAAAACAAAAACCGAGGTTGCAGTCTGTTAAGCTGCTGTGACATCCTTGTCCTTGTGTTTTTAGCTACCAATACACACACTTGTTTGTTCCGATAGAGAATCCTCTCCATAATATACTGCAGAAAGATAAAATAATAATGGACTAAACTATTTAAAGTTTCCTTTGTTTAGTACTTGGCTCACTAGAGCTTATTAGGATTTTGGTTACTATTACAGTGGTCCAATTAAATTTAAAGTCCTGTACTGCATAATCTTAAGGGAAGAAGATTCTCCCTCGCCCAACCAGGGTCAACTGTAGCTCTGCTTTCTGCAAAGAAACATTCTTAATTACTTTTTATTTTGTTATTGTCTCACAAAGCATAGGGAGATCTTCACTGATTTCTCAACTTGTCTCTCGTGTGTGTGTGTGTGTGTGTGTGTGTGTGTGTTTATACACTGCTCAAAAAAATAAAGGTAACACTTACCACAATGTAACTCCAAGTCGATCACACTTCTGTAAAATCAAACTGTCCACTTAGGAAGCAACACTGATTGACAATCCATTTCGCATGCTGTTGTGCAAATGGAATAGACAACAGGTGGAAATTATAGGCAATTAGCAAGACACCCCCAATAAAGGAGTTGTTCTGCAGGTGGTGACCACAGACCACTTCTCAGCTCCTATGCTTTCTGGCTGATGTTTTCGTCACTTTTGAAAGCTGGCGGTGCTCTCACTCTAGTGGCTGGAGTGTGTCAGTAGTTCCTGCAAGACGAAGGCATTGATGCTATGGACTGGCCCGCCCGTTCCCCGGACCTGAATCCAATTGAGCACATCTGGGACATCATGTCTCGCTCCATCCACCAACGCCACGTTGCACCACAGACTGTCCAGGAGTTGGCGGTTGCTTTAGTCCAGGTCTGGGAGGAGATCCCTCAGGAGACCATCCGCCACCTCATCAGGAGCATGCCCAGGCGTTGTAGGGAGGTCATACAGGCACGTGGAGGCCACACACACTGCTGAGCCTCATTTTGACTTGTTTTAAGGACATTACATCAAAGTTGTATCAGCCTGTAGTGTGTTTCTCCACTTTAATTTTGAGTGTGACTCCAAATCCAGACCTCCATGGGTTAATAAATGTGAGTTCCATTGATAATTTTTGTGTGATTTTGTTGTCTGCACATTCAACTATGTAAAGAACAAAGTATTTAATAAGAATATTTAATTAATTCAGATCTAGGATGTGTTATTTTAGTGTTCCCTTTATTTTTTGAGCAGTGTGTATTTTTTTTTTATATACTTTTTTTCATTATCTTCTTTTCTTAGGAATGTGTCTGATTTGTGCTATGCAGACTGAACCGGTGGAAAGGAGGAAAAAGTTAGTGATCTATTTTTATACATAATCTGAAAAGATCTGTGTAAACCCAAACTACTAATAAGTATCCATTTTGGCGCAATAGATATGTAAGCCCAATATATCCTAGATTTGTGGTAGGGGTTCGGGTGCAATCAGAGGCAGCTGCTGATTTGAGTGATCATTGGGACATATTTTACACCAGGGGTTGGGCACCTGCAAGAGACGCTCCTCATGAGTCCTGACGGGTGCCTATGACTGCCACATTTACAGAACATGACTTTGCATCACTTAGGCTGAGAACAGTAAATAGATGCATCCGTTCAAATCTACATCAAGCCCCAAGTGCTTATGTCAGTGGAAACATGTCATGTACTGGCAGAATTACTGTGCTCCTACTCTGCACCCTTTATTGGTTCATAATGATCACATGGACTGTCGTATTTAGCCAATAGGATGTCTGCAACAAATGGCTAACTTGCATTTTGAAAAGACTGGATCCGATGTACTGTATTTTGCTTTAGACTGGTGCACAATGAATTGCATTTACAGTTAAGTTTATTTATCCATCACTATACTTGTTTCAAACTTGCCTAACCAGTTTACTCTATACTCTAAAGCAGTGGTTCTCAAATTCTGCCCTCAGGACCCCACACAGTTCATGTTTTCCAGATCTCCTTTCTGGCGCACAAGTATTTGTTACTGCAGACCTCAAATTTCAGTGGTGCAAGGTGTCTTGACACTGGATTTTAAAATGTTGGGAGGCAGGTGACTGACACAATTTAAATTATCCACTTGAGATTCTTGGAGGAAACCTGGAAAACATGCACTGCTACTGTATTCCAAGGATTGGATTTGAGACGCACATGCTCCACCCTATATAATAGGGATCTGTTTCTTTATTAGTAGGACATCTTCTGGTAATTTTGGTACTGCTTGGATTTCTCCGTTCTCCACAGAGATTGCGCACTGCTGCTTCGTATATGGGGAGTGAGATTTCATGTTTGCAACCGCTGCTGGTCATGGTACAGGGTTTATGATGGAATACAAACCTCTACTGAAGCAATTTCCAATGTGTAGTTATGTGTGTGTGATCTCTCCACAGATCCTGCCTAGTTGCCTGGGGAATCATCTCTGTTCTGTGCGGGGCCTTTATTTTTGGCCAGAGCACAACCATTGCGGTTATGGAACTTATGGAGAAATTCTGAGACCTCCTAACTCTGCGCTGGAGATGAGCGGCTGTGGAACCTAATTTTTTTTTTTTTTAACTGTATTTTTTTAAAGATTTTATTTAAGTTTGTTTTTATCTTTTGTAAGGATTAAATTGTTCAGAAATCTTATGATGTTTACTGCTCTCATTGTCTAGATGTACACCATGCTTACCTGAACTGAAAGTTTGCACTCAAGAAATAAAGGAGGGAGGCACCTAGGTGGGATGTGGAAGGTGCAATGATGTCTCCATCGTGACTACTGCCTTCCCTCCGTACAATGTCTCCATTTATCCAGGGCCACAATGACCAGGTTCCAAGTGAATCGCATCCAACCTCCGGGGTCCTGGACTGCTAACTCTACTGGGGAAGAGGGGCAGGGGGATTGTGACCAGGGGCCTGGCCTACTGTCTTGTGAGTCTAAGACCGTACCCTAACATTTGAGTGCCTCACGGGCATTTTCGGAAAGTATGGAAGCTTGATTTGGAATTTCACTGGTTATCTGTCCAGGAAACTAGTACCTCCTGAATATGCTAGTCCTCATCTTATTATCGGGGGTCCACACGTGAGAACCCAATTCATTCAGCCATTCCCAATGTAAGTTTCCGCACATTAACACCAGATTTTAAGTGCTGGGAAAAGGCTATTTAATTGAAAACCCAGCGGCTAATTGGTTAAGCTGTAGAACAGTTTTGAAGATACAGCCTTTTGGGAGGCAAGGGTTAGGCTGTGGAGAGGTGTGTGTGTGTGTGAGATTTAGGGATTGGGGGAGAAATACTCACAGTACGCTGATCCTTATATGCCTGCATTCGCGTCAGAACTGGTCCTCACGTGACTGTTGGGCCCTGGAAGAAGACACTGCAGCCGCCGAGACAAGGCAAGAAGCCACTAGATCACTAGGGACCGTTTGTCGACAGTACATCATTTCAACATTCTCATGCCGACTTGACAAGTCATCCCCCAGTCGATCTCGCCCCTCTGAATCAGCCCTGCGGTGTACACTCTAAAAAGTGTTTTCTAAGTACAGTAGGTATTTTACTCCCTTTCTGTGCCTATAAATCCATTCTCTTCAGTGTAATTCCAGTGATTGAGGTAATTATCATTGTGGAATACATCAGACCAGATGTTGTTCCATGTAAAAGGAATTCCTGGACATGTGTAGCCCTGTAAGGCTTTGATACGACCTCTCACATAGAATCAGGCTCACCTTCTCTCAGCGATAAATCCGCAGGATAAAAATACATCTCAGAGCAGATTGTTTTTCCCTCTTAACTTATTTCTGAAAGAAAACCAACTTAAAATAGACTATAAATACTTGTTCCATTTGCCACGGGGTATTATTCCCTGCTTCAACAAAAGAATAAGTGTCCCTTTTATTATTTTTATTACTCTGATCTATCAGTGAAGGGAGGGGAGCGGGATTCTGTTGGAGAAATAAGTGCTGCGTCTGAGGTGGGAGCAAAGAAAAAAAAGAAAACTTTGCACCTGGGGTAACACCATGCTGCACTGCAGGTGGGGTAGATGTAACATGCAGAGAAATATGGATTTGTGAGGTGCATGTCCAAAATCAGATCTAAAATGCAGTGAGCTGTCCAGTATTTGTGAGCTACATGCAAAAGCAGCCAGTATTTACCCTGCATGCGCGAAACAGAAATATAGAAGACACAATGTACAAGTTCCTAAGGTGCAACACTACCTAGCCACCTCTTGTGCAAGTCAGAAATAAGGGCCACTGTATACCTTTAGTACACCAATGAATACAATTACACACAAAAACCATACCCATATATACTGTATATCAGTGGTTCCCAAACTGTGTGGGTTGGTGGTCCAGAACCAATTCAAATTCTGCATGGTCAATGTAAAAAGCAAAAACCAGTGTTAATGGCTGCCAGTCATAAAATATATTGACAATCAGAAGCAAATCTTGTCCCTCACCACATAAGTTACCCTAAGGATGACCTAAAAAGACAATTTACATAATTTAATATTTCTTTCTAAATTTTTCAATAAGAAACTATTGGCTTAGGGGTGCCGTGCAAAAAATTCTGATATTCTCTAGGGTGCCATGATTCAAAAAAGTTTTGAAACCACTGCTGTATATAGTAGTTGGTGCTTGGCAATGCCACAGATCAGAAGGGATTCTTTTCCACTTGAATCTGAGATCAAATCTTCAGAAAATTGCTGCCGGTTTCTTGACATAAAAATGGCAATCTAATTACAAACCCTAGGACCCTATTTATCAAGCCTTGGAGAGAGATAAATAACAGCGATTTAGGAGGACATTTACTAAGCAGTGATACAAGCTAAGTAGTGAGCCAGTGGACAAGTTGCCCATGGCAACCAATCGCCACTGAAGTAACCGTTATAATCTGCATATTATTAAATTATACAGAGCTGCTGATTGGTTGATGGAGCAACTTTTAACTGGCTCACTTCTCCGCACTTATCACTGTTTAGTACATGTCCCCCAAAGTGCCAACCAACCAGCTCCTAACTGCCATGTTACAGGCTGAGTTTGAAAAATGACAGAAGCTGATTGGATGATATTTTATCACTGTGCAATTTATCACTTGCCAAGGCTTGATAAATCTGGGCCCTAGTGTAATACCATTAATCCAGGGATCCCCCAGTGGAAGAGGATGAAATAGTGATGGCTAAGACTAGACTTGAGTTAGCACGCAGAAATAGAATAAAACAAATGGGGACAGAACCCAGTTTGGGTTTGTGCTTGATATCTTGCATATAAAGGGATCTTACTTCCAAAACTCCCCCCAAACAGCTAAGGGAACAGATGTCCGTATTCTGGAGACAACATGAAAACATAATCCTACACACAGTATAATTCCGCTGAAATAATTGCCACCCAAGTGAGAGAAACTGAAATCGTGAAGTACAGAACCCTACCCAAGAAAGTAAAAGTAGTAGAATGAAACCGATGAGGACAAGTCCCCTTTGTATATACTTACTTGCCAAACACGCCAGACATTTAACCCAGTTCCATATAATCAAAGGGGCTCTGTGATATGCTTATTACATCTATTTCTCAGTAGGAAGTGTATCCAGTTCTTTTATTATTGGCAGACCCCTGGGTCTAATAAAATGTATATACTGCAACATTATTGTGTCTTTATTCACACCTAAATGGGGGCAGATGCTGGTATATACTCTGGTTTGAGAAATCTTTGAGTAAGGAAAAGATGCAATGCAGGATATCAAGTGTGTAAGTTGGACATTATATTACCAGACTCCTCTATTCCAGATGCATTATAGGTCATGAAGACACTTACCTCCTCACGGACCTTCAACAAGCCAGAGATGAATTTAGGTGAGTACCAGTATCTACTGTATTTTTTTAATATATATTATATAGGAAGAGAAACTTAATGACATGAGTGAGGTGGTCTAAACCTCTAGACCTACGATGTGATGTTAACCCAAGCCAGCTCTGTCTAGAGCCATGGTTCCCGAACGCGGTCCTCAATAGTCCAGCATTTAAGGTTATCCATGCTTAGGCACAGGTGCCATAATTAGTACCTCAGTCCGTTTGATTACACCATCTGTGCACAAGCAGCGATATCCCTAAAACCTGGACTATTGGGGTGTCTTGAGGACCACGTTTGGGAACCACTGCTCTAAACTGGGGTCGTCTTGGGTTAACATGACCTTTTGTCGGTGGGCCTATTTGGTTTAGGGGTGTGTATTTATTGTGCGCGTATTTAAGGCTGTGGCTTGTTCCTCTCATTTGTTTCATTATGGCTTGCCTATTACCGTTGGCTATCTCGCGTTTGGAAAGAACAGCAAGTCACCAGTCCGGGTCAGGGCTGTGGAGAGCGGGGACTGGGGTGCAGAACTCGGCCAGCAGCAGACTAGGTCAAGGGGGCGATCACACGGATGGCCCCCCGCACCTCTGACTAACACTCCTTACTTGACCACTGTATAGGAGTCAGCCGGATGGACACATCATCCTGGGCTAGGAAGAGAGGCTGCTGCATCGGAGCAACAGCAGTCTCTCTCTCTCTCTCTCTCTCTCTCTCTCTCTCTCTCTCTCTCTCTCTCTCGCTCTCTCTCGCTCTCTCTCGCTCTCTCTCGCTCTCTCTCGCTCTCTCTCTCGCTCTCTCTCTCTCTCTCTCTCTCTCTCTCTCTCTCTCTCTCTCTCTCTCTCTCTCTCTCTCTCTCTCTCTCTCTCTCTCTCTCTCTCTCTCTCTCTCTCTCTCTCTCTCTCTCTTCCAACAAGCCCAGACCTGGATAAAGAGAACCCCGCCCTCTTGGCCACCTGGTCCCGGTACAATTTGTTTACTGTTTGGGTGCACTCACATTCGTTGGCTGTACCACCCTAAAGGAAGCAGAGTCACCACCCTACTCTCTGGAGGTGTTCGGTATGAAACACTGCTCGTCTGGATTCCGGCAGTCACATGACAAACACCAGCATCCCGACATTGAAGATCCGGATGCCAGAGGGGGTATTATTGCCCACCTCCCAACCCTCTAGGGGTGGCGCCTAGGGCTAACTCTTTTGGGGTCGCGGCTAGGTCTAACCACCCCTAGAGCCTAATCCTAATCCCCCCAGTATCTAACCCTAACAGTTACCCCGAAACTTACCTTCAGGGTGTTGGGATTCTGACATGTCACATGACCGCTGTCATCCAGTCCATCGCGATGCAAAACGCATCCCCTCTGGAGAGTAGTTCAGACTGAAGCTTAAGTGGATGCCTCTGCTTGGTTAGGATTGTGTTGTGCACCTTGAGTGGTATCCACGTGCAATGCTGTTGGTTGTTTGTGCGTTGCTGGATTATGTTGATACTGGCTGTCCTTTTCTTTAACTATATATATCTATATATATATATATATCTATATCTATATAATTTATTTGTGTACATTCTAGCACCCTGCACCTTTCAAAATCCATGCAGTTCCTCTTTCCTGCCTGGGGTGTCACCCTCTTCTCAGCACACTCTGATCTGTTACTCAGTGCTGTGATACAGACCTGTGTGTGCTGAGAAGCACCAGAGCAGAGAGCGACACCTCCGGAAGGAAAGAGGAACTGCACAGGATTTGAAAGGTGTAGGGTGCTATATATATATACTCCAGCATTGAAAAAGGGCCTTCCCAGGTCTCAGATGCTACGGGTGGCTTGGATTACAAGCAACAGGGAACAACTAGACGGCGCCCTTGATCAAGTGGTCCTGAAATTCATACAGAGGGGATACGATAGACGCCAGCTGGCACGCATCAAGCAAGAGGTTCTACTCATCCCAAGGAACCAGTTGTTTGGCTCTATGAAGCAACCAATGACCAAAAAAGTACTGTTCATCACACAGTACACCACTGCCAGTTCAGTAACCACGAGAGCTACACGAGCACTATGGCCTATAGTAAGCTCGGATCCGTCATTACCATGCTTCCATAACACCACCATTATGCCATGTTTCAAGAGAGGGCGTCATTTACGAGATTTACTTGTGAAAACCGATGTCACCCAGAGGAAACATACAGCGTTCAAAACAGGGTGCCAAAGGTGCCTATCATGTACTACATGCAAGCACATGGACACAGGTTTGATGTTCATTCATCCTAAAACCAAGAAGACGTTTAAAATCCGACATCACGTCACATGCACTTCACAGTTTGTGATTTACGTCATATCATGCCCATGTGGCTTATTGTATGTGGGCCAAACCATTCGCACATTTAGGGAGAGAATGGCCCTACATAGATCTGCCATTAAGGCAGCCTTAGAGGGCAAGCCCAACGATCAGCCGGTGGCTCGACATTTTAAACCAGCTCAGCACCAGTTACAGCATCTCAGGCATATGATAGTTGATCATATACCATTAAATACGAGAGGAGGAGACCGAGCCAAAGCTTTAGCACAAAGAGAGATTGGATACATCGCCTGTCCACATTGACGCCACATGGACTTAATGAACACGTTGCTTGGAGTGTATTCTTGTAATGAACATCAATTTGTGTGCACTTATAGTGATTGGCAGTTTATAATTTATCTATTTTCTGGTCACTAGACATTTTGCTGTTTTTCTGTAACAGACATTCTTGCTTTATGGTTATTCGCAGTTATCAATACCAAACGTTATCATTATATCATATATTTTTTTTTCTCACTGGTTATGTAGGCACCACTTGAGGCACATATGGCCTTCTTTATACTGGCAGCATCCAGGATGGTAACTTATAGATTAACATTTACTTAGCAAATCTTTAACAGTATGTGCATGGGGCACACTAGTAGTCTCTTTATTTAAATTGCATGCACAGCAGTTATACACACTTATACATGAGGATGGCCGTGGCCGCGTTAGTCAGAATCTTTGTAGTTCACTTATCACTTTTACAGGTACGCTGCAGGCTATAATTCTGCTGGTTATTTATACCAACACTGTTTTTTAACTCTGTTGTTTTTATTTTATTTTTAATGGGCACCGTGCACAGTTGTCTGGCACTTGTCACACTTTGTTCACACGTCGACCAGGTATTTACACACCTGGTAATATACACATTCATTCTCCGCATTACACATCAATTTGTGGAAGCTCAGACACTGATATGATGATCACCACGTTTTATTTATGCACGTCCTTGTGTTTTCTTCCGCTAGGAACAGCGGGTTGACAGCGGCGGCCGGGACGCCCGGGGTTGCCTAGCTACCAGCGATGTCATTTCCTGGCAACGCGATGGGCACACCCACCAGAAACCCCGCCGGACGCCAGCTCCCGCAGCTCCGAAACGTGGTCTTCTCTCCTCACAATTAGATAAAAGGTATGACTTTACACTGTGTATTTTTGTTTTGTGTCACTTGCATTTAGCCTTGAGAAAAGCGCCCTGCGTGGCGCTGAAACGTTGGCGCAAAAATGCCACTGATTTGAATTTTTTTGCACAATATATTGATCTTTCATTAAGACCCTGGAGTGCCGCCTGTTCTTTGCATATTGAGAGTGGATGGATCTGTACCCCTCTCTAGAAGAACGTCACCTTTGTGTGTGTGTGTGTGTGTGTGTGTATATGTATATGTATATGTGTGTGTGTATTAGAGATGAGCGGGTTCGGTTTCTCTGAATCCGAACCCGCACGAACTTCATGTTTTTTTTCACGGGTCCGAGCGACTCTGATCTTCCCGCCTTGCTCGGTTAACCCGAGCGCACCCGAACGTCATCATGACGCAGTCGGATTCTCGCGAGACTCGGATTCTATATAAGGAGCCGCGCGTCGCCGCCATTTTCACACGTGCATTGAGATTGATAGGGAGAGGACGTGGCTGGCGTCCTCTCCATTTAGATTAGGAGAGAGAGAGAGAGATTGACCTGAGGCTGATACTGTAGAAGAGAGTGCAGAGTTTAGTGACTGACCACAGTGACCACCAGCAGTGCAGTTGTTTTATTTAATATATCCGTTCTCTGCCTGAAAAAAACGGTACACACAGTGACTCGGTCACATACCATATCTGTGTGCACTGCTCAGCCCAGTGTGCTGCATGCCTGCATCATCTATGTATATATTATATATCTGACTGTGCTCAGCTCACACAGCTTATAATTGTGGGGGAGACTGGGGAGCACTGCAGTGCCAGTTATAGGTTATAGCAGGAGCCAGGAGTACAAGACAGTCACATACCATATCTGTGTGCACTGCTCTGCCCAGTGTGCTGCATCATCTATGTATATATTATATATCTGACTGTGCTCAGCTCACACAGCTTATAATTGTGGGGGAGACTGGGGAGCACTGCAGTGCCAGTTATAGGTTATAGCAGGAGCCAGGAGTACATATTATATTAAAATTAAACAGTGCACACTTTTGCTGCAGGAGTGCCACTGCCAGTGTGACTGACCAGTGACCTGACCACACTGACCACCAGTATAGTTAGTAGTATACTATATTGTGATTGCCTGAAAAAGTTAAACACTCGTCGTGTGACTTCACTTGTGTGGTGTTTTTTTTTTTATTCTATAAAAAACTCATTCTGCTGACAGACAGTGTCCAGCAGGTCCGTCATTATATAATATATATACCTGTCCGGCTGCAGTAGTGATATATATATATATTTTTTATATCATTATTTATCATCCAGTCGCAGCAGACACAGTACGGTAGTTCACGGCTGTAGCTACCTCTGTGTCGGCACTCGGCAGTCCATCCATAATTGTATACCACCTACCCGTGGTTTTTTTTTCTTTCTTCTTTATACATACATACTACTACATCTCTTTATCAACCAGTCTATATTAGCAGCAGACACAGTACAGTACGGTAGTTCACGGCTGTGGCTACCTCTGTGTCGGCACTCGGCAGTCCGTCCATAATTGTATACCACCTAACCGTGGTTTTTTTTTCTTTCTTCTTTATACATACATACTACGACATCTCTTTATCAACCAGTCTATATTAGCAGCAGACACAGTACAGTACGGTAGTTCACGGCTGTGGCTACCTCTGTGTCGGCACTCGGCAGTCCGTCCATAATTGTATACCACCTAACCGTGGTTTTTTTTTCTTTCTTCTTCATACATACATACTACGACATCTCTTTATCAACCAGTCTATATTAGCAGCAGACACAGTACAGTACGGTAGTTCACGGCTGTGGCTACCTCTGTGTCGGCACTCGGTAGTCCGTCCATAATTGTATACCACCTAACCGTGGTTTTTTTTCTTTCTTCTTCATACATACATACTACGACATCTCTTTATCAACCAGTCTATATTAGCAGCAGACACAGTACAGTACGGTAGTTCACGGCTGTGGCTACCTCTGTGTCGGCACTCGGCAGTCCGTCCATAATTGTATACCACCTAACCGTGGTTTTTTTTTCTTTCTTCTTCATACATACATACATACTACGACATCTCTTTATCAACCAGTCTATATTAGCAGCAGACACAGTACAGTACGGTAGTTCACGGCTGTGGCTACCTCTGTGTCGGCACTCGGTAGTCCGTCCATAATTGTATACCACCTAACCGTGGTTTTTTTTCTTTCTTCTTCATACATACATACTACGACATCTCTTTATCAACCAGTCTATATTAGCAGCAGACACAGTACGGTAGTTCACGGCTGTGGCTACCTCTGTGTCGGCACTCGGCAGTCCGTCCATAATTGTATACCACCTACCCGTGGTTTTTTTTCTTTCTTCTTCATACATACATACTACGACATCTCTTTATCAACCAGTCTATATTAGCAGCAGACACAGTACAGTACGGTAGTTCACGGCTGTGGCTACCTCTGTGTCGGCACTCGGCAGTCCGTCCATAATTGTATACTAGTATCCATCCATCTCCATTGTTTACCTGAGGTGCCTTTTAGTTGTGCCTATTAAAATATGGAGAACAAAAATGTTGAGGTTCCAAAATTAGGGAAAGATCAAGATCCACTTCCACCTCGTGCTGAAGCTGCTGCCACTAGTCATGGCCGAGACGATGAAATGCCAGCAACGTCGTCTGCCAAGGCCGATGCCCAATGTCATAGTACAGAGCATGTCAAATCCAAAACACCAAATATCAGTAAAAAAAGGACTCCAAAACCTAAAATAAAATTGTCGGAGGAGAAGCGTAAACTTGCCAATATGCCATTTACCACACGGAGTGGCAAGGAACGGCTGAGGCCCTGGCCTATGTTCATGGCTAGTGGTTCAGCTTCACATGAGGATGGAGGCACTCAGCCTCTCGCTAGAAAAATGAAAAGACTCAAGCTGGCAAAAGCAGTAGCACCGCAAAGAACTGTGCGTTCTTCGAAATCCCAAATCCACAAGGAGAGTCCAATTGTGTCGGTTGCGATGCCTGACCTTCCCAACACTGGACGTGAAGAGCATGCGCCTTCCACCATTTGCACGCCCCCTGCAAGTGCTGGAAGGAGCACCCGCAGTCCAGTTCCTGATAGTCAGATTGAAGATGTCAGTGTTGAAGTACACCAGGATGAGGAGGATATGGGTGTTGCTGGCGCTGGGGAGGAAATTGACCAGGAGGATTCTGATGGTGAGGTGGTTTGTTTAAGTCAGGCACCCGGGGAGACACCTGTTGTCCGTGGGAGGAATATGGCCGTTGACATGCCTGGTGAAAATACCAAAAAAATCAGCTCTTCGGTGTGGAACTATTTCAACAGAAATGCGGACAACAGGTGTCAAGCCGTGTGTTCCCTTTGTCAAGCTGTAATAAGTAGGGGTAAGGACGTTAACCACCTCGGAACATCCTCCCTTATACGTCACCTGCAGCGCATTCATAATAAGTCAGTGACAAGTTCAAAAACTTTGGGTGACAGCGGAAGCAGTCCACTGACCAGTAAATCCCTTCCTCTTGTAACCAAGCTCACGCAAACCACCCCACCAACTCCCTCAGTGTCAATTTCCTCCTTCCCCAGGAATGCCAATAGTCCTGCAGGCCATGTCACTGGCAATTCTGACGAGTCCTCTCCTGCCTGGGATTCCTCCGATGCATCCTTGCGTGTAACGCCTACTGCTGCTGGCGCTGCTGTTGTTGCTGCTGGGAGTCGATGGTCATCCCAGAGGGGAAGTCGTAAGACCACTTTTACTACTTCCACCAAGCAATTGACTGTCCAACAGTCCTTTGCGAGGAAGATGAAATATCACAGCAGTCATCCTACTGCAAAGCGGATAACTGAGGCCTTGGCATCCTGGGTGGTGAGAACCGTGGTTCCGGTATCCATCATTACTGCAGAGCCAACTAGAGACTTGTTGGAGGTACTGTGTCCCCGGTACCAAATACCATCTAGGTTCCATTTCTCTAGGCAGGCGATACCGAAAATTTACACAGACCTCAGAAAAAGAGTCACCAGTGTCCTAAAAAATGCAGCTGTACCCAATGTCCACTTAACCACGGACATGTGGACAAGTGGAGCAGGGCAGGGTCAGGACTATATGACTGTGACAGCCCACTGGGTAGATGTATGGACTCCCGCCGCAAGAACAGCAGCGGCGGCACCAGTAGCAGCATCTCGCAAACGCCAACTCTTTCCTAGGCAGGCTACGCTTTGTATCACCGGTTTCCAGAATACGCACACAGCTGAAAACCTCTTACGGCAACTGAGGAAGATCATCGCGGAATGGCTTACCCCAATTGGACTCTCCTGTGGATTTGTGGCATCGGACAACACCAGCAATATTGTGTGTGCATTAAATATGGGCAAATTCCAGCACGTCCCATGTTTTGCACATACCTTGAATTTGGTGGTGCAGAATTATTTAAAAAACGACAGGGGCGTGCAAGAGATGCTGTCGGTGGCCAGAAAAATTGCGGGACACTTTCGGCGTACAGGCACCACGTACAGAAGACTGGAGCACCACCAAAAACTACTGAACCTGCCCTGCCATCATCTGAAGCAAGAAGTGGTAACGAGGTGGAATTCAACCCTCTATATGCTTCAGAGGTTGGAGGAGCAGCAAAAGGCCATTCAAGCCTATACAATTGAGCACGATATAGGAGGTGGAATGCACCGGTCTCAAGCGCAGTGGAGAATGATTTCAACGTTGTGCAAGGTTCTGATGCCCTTTGAACTTGCCACACGTGAAGTCAGTTCAGACACTGCCAGCCTGAGTCAGGTCATTCCCCTCATCAGGCTTTTGCAGAAGAAGCTGGAGACATTGAAGGAGGAGCTAACACGGAGCGATTCCGCTAGGCATGTGGGACTTGTGGATGGAGCCCTTAATTCGCTTAACAAGGATTCACGGGTGGTCAATCTGTTGAAATCAGAGCACTACATTTTGGCCACCGTGCTCGATCCTAGATTTAAAGCCTACCTTGGATCTCTTTCCGGCAGACACAAGTCTGCTGGGGTTGAAAGACCTGCTGGTGAGAAAATTGTCAAGTCAAGCGGAACGCGACCTGTCAACATCTCCTCCTTCACATTCTCCCGCAACTGGGGGTGCGAGGAAAAGGCTCAGAATTCCGAGCCCACCCGCTGGCGGTGATGCAGGGCAGTCTGGAGCGACTGCTGATGCTGACATCTGGTCCGGACTGAAGGACCTGACAACGATTACGGACATGTCGTCTACTGTCACTGCATATGATTCTCTCACCATTGAAAGAATGGTGGAGGATTATATGAGTGACCGCATCCAAGTAGGCACGTCACACAGTCCATACTTATACTGGCAGGAAAAAGAGGCAATTTGGAGGCCATTGCACAAACTGGCTTTATTCTACCTAAGTTGCCCTCCCACAAGTGTGTACTCCGAAAGAGTGTTTAGTGCCGCCGCTCACCTTGTCAGCAATCGGCGTACGAGGTTACATCCAGAAAATGTGGAGAAGATGATGTTCATTAAAATGAATTATAATCAATTCCTCCGCGGAGACATTGACCAGCAGCAATTGCCTCCACAAAGTACACAGGGAGCTGAGATGGTGGATTCCAGTGGGGACGAATTGATAATCTGTGAGGAGGGGGATGTACACGGTGATATATCGGAGGGTGATGATGAGGTGGACATCTTGCCTCTGTAGAGCCAGTTTGTGCAAGGAGAGATTAATTGCTTCTTTTTTGGGGGGGGTCCAAACCAACCCGTCATATCAGTCACAGTCGTGTGGCAGACCCTGTCACTGAAATGATGGGTTGGTTAAAGTGTGCATGTCCTGTTTTGTTTATACAACATAAGGGTGGGTGGGAGGGCCCAAGGACAATTCCATCTTGCACCTCTTTTTTTCTTTTCTTTTTCTTTGCGTCATGTGCTGTTTGGGGAGGGTTTTTTGGAAGGGACATCCTGCGTGACACTGCAGTGCCACTCCTAAATGGGCCCGGTGTTTGTGTCGGCCACTAGGGTCGCTAATCTTACTCACACAGTCAGCTACCTCATTGCGCCTTTTTTTCTTTGCGTCATGTGCTGATTGGGGAGGGTTTTTTGGAAGGGACATCCTGCGTGACACTGCAGTGCCACTCCTAAATGGGCCCGGTGTTTGTGTCGGCCACTAGGGTCGCTAATCTTACTCACACAGTCAGCTACCTCATTGCGCCTCTTTTTTTCTTTGCGTCATGTGCTGATTGGGGAGGGTTTTTTGGAAGGGACATCCTGCGTGACACTGCAGTGCCACTCCTAAATTGGCCTGGTGTTTGTGTCGGCCACTAGGGTCGCTAATCTTACTCACACAGTCAGCTACCTCATTGCGCCTCTTTTTTTCTTTGCGTCATGTGCTGATTGGGGAGGGTTTTTTGGAAGGGACATCCTGCGTGACACTGTAGTGCCACTCCTAAATGGGCCCGGTGTTTGTGTCGGCCACTAGGGTCGCTAATCTTACTCACACAGTCAGCTACCTCATTGCGCCTCTTTTTTTCTTTGCGTCATGTGCTGATTGGGGAGGGTTTTTTGGAAGGGACATCCTGCGTGACACTGCAGTGCCACTCCTAGATGGGCCAGGTGTTTGTGTCGGCCACTAGTGTCGCTTAGCTTAGTCATCCAGCGACCTTGGTGCAAATTTTAGGACTAAAAATAATATTGTGAGGTATTCAGAATAGACTGAAAATGAGTGGAAATTATGGTTTTTGAGGTTAATAATAATATGGGATCAAAATGACCCCCAAATTCTATGATTTAAGCTGTTTTTTTAGTGTTTTTTTAAAAAAAACACCCGAATCCAAAACACACCCGAATCCGACAAAAAAAATTCGGTGAGGTTTTGCCAAAACGCGGTCGAACCCAAAACACGGCCGCGGAACCGAACCCAAAACCAAAACACAAAACCCGAAAAATTTCAGGCGCTCATCTCTAGTGTGTGTATATATATATATATATATGTATACAGTCAGGCGGCACTCACGGATTTCAGACAGACGAGTAAGGACGCAACCCTGGCTCGTGTTCTTAACGTTTCGGTTTATTAACCGTCTTCAGAAGTAACAACATATAAAAGTGAATAATCTTACCTTTATACACAAGTAAAAACCACCACGTGCATAGTCCTCCGTTCCCCGGATAGACTTCCGGTTTCGTCATCTTACTGAGACAGCACTGTCAAAGAGATGACGTAACCCGGTGTGACAAACCCATCACCATGGTAACATAACAACATGTAAATGAAACAGGAGAATGCATCATTTCCACACAATGTTTACCTCTAATAGGAGGTCAAAATGATAAATAACTACTGTTAATAGAGTTATATTCAACAACATCATACTGTCATAGAAAGTGGGAGACATTCAAATTAAACATCATGCTGGATATCTACATTATGGCCATGATTTTTACATGAAACTGACAAAAGACAAGGTTTCATTAAGACCATGTGGGGCAACGGTGTTAAGTCGATATATCCACCGTGCCTCTTTCTGTAATAAAACCTTGTGTCTGTCACCTCCTCTTTTGGAGAAGGGAACATGTTCCAACATCTTATAGCGCAGAGTCGCCAACGTATGGTTGTGTGATTTGAAATGTTTTGCTACGGGCTGATCTATATTTTTGCCTTCCAAGATTTGCTTAATGGCGCTTCTATGCTGAGACATACGTTCTTTGAAAAGACATGTAGTCTTTCCAATATAATATAAACCACATGGACATTTTATGCAGTAAATTACAAACTTGGTGGTACAGGTGAGTACCTGTCGGATTTTGATTCTGGCACCCGTATGTGGATGCAGGATATAATCTCCTGTCTCCAGATATATGCATGTAGTGCAGCCAGTACATTTATAATTCCCTGGCTTTCTTCTCAAAAAAGTACCTTCATTGGTGTCCCCCAATTGGGATATATCATTGTGCACCACTAGATCCCTTATGTTTCTGCCCCTTTTATAACAAGGGAGAAGCCTGCTGGAACTTAAATTAGAGAGGTCAGGATCTGCCTGTATTACTGGCCAAATTCTTTTGTTATATCCCCTCTCTAAGATTCTTAGAGAGGGGATATAACAATAGTCTATTACAAACAGCTAGGGCGAGAGCCATGTTAGAGCCAAAGATACCAGCGGATAACACTAGCAATAAGAAATCATTGAAAGACACGGTTATATGTGTTTCCACATATACCACGGCTAGTCAGAAGCTTACCCAAACGGCCAAAAGAATTTGGCCAGTAATACAGGTACTTTTTTGAGAAGAAAGCCAGGGAATTATAAATGTACTGGCTGCACTACATGCATATATCTGGAGACAGGAGATTATATCCTGCATCCACATACGGGTGCCAGAATCAAAATCCGACAGGTACTCACCTGTACCACCAAGTTTGTAATTTACTGCATAAAATGTCCATGTGGTTTATATTATATTGGAAAGACTACATGTCTTTTCAAAGAACGTATGTCTCAGCATAGAAGCGCCATTAAGCAAATCTTGGAAGGCAAAAATATAGATCAGCCCGTAGCAAAACATTTCAAATCACACAACCATACGTTGGCGACTCTGCGCTATAAGATGTTGGAACATGTTCCCTTCTCCAAAAGAGGAGGTGACAGACACAAGGTTTTATTACAGAAAGAGGCACGGTGGATATATCGACTTAACACCGTTGCCCCACATGGTCTTAATGAAACCTTGTCTTTTGTCAGTTTCATGTAAAAATCATGGCCATAATGTAGATATCCAGCATGATGTTTAATTTGAATGTCTCCCACTTTCTATGACAGTATGATGTTGTTGAATATAACTCTATTAACAGTAGTTATTTATCATTTTGACCTCCTATTAGAGGTAAACATTGTGTGGAAATGATGCATTCTCCTGTTTCATTTACATGTTGTTATGTTACCATGGTGATGGGTTTGTCACACCGGGTTACGTCATCTCTTTGACAGTGCTGTCTCAGTAAGATGACGAAACCGGAAGTCTATCCGGGGAACGGAGGACTATGCACGTGGTGGTTTTTACTTGTGTATAAAGGTAAGATTATTCACTTTTATATGTTGTTACTTCTGAAGACGGTTAATAAACCGAAACGTTAAGAACACGAGCCAGGGTTGCGTCCTTACTCGTCTGTCTGAAATCCGTGAGTGCCGCCTGACTGTATACTCCTACATTGCTGCTTACGCTGTGGAGGGCACCCGGTGAGCTGACATTCATTTATTCGCTTGAGTGCCGAGCACCATTGTTCTATATATGTATATGTATATATGTATATATGTGTATATATATATATATATATATATATATATATATATATATATATATATATATATATATATATATATATATATATTCTAGAAAAATTTTTTTAATCCTGTTAAATAGCTAACATATTTTTCTGCCAATTCGGTCTTTTATTTATAGTTTATTAGTATGTTATAGTTATGTTTAGTGATATTCACTCATGACCCCCTTAGTCGACAAGATGTAATGAAGCACTGTTGTACTGTATTGTAAATCTTCTTCATTATGTACCCTGGTTCTCGAAGGAACTCTCCAACTTGTCTAACATACAAGAGGACTATTTTTCGAATGTATCCAATATTTTTCTATTCCTAATTTTAAACACAAGAAATTATTTTATTTCCAGCATCTTGGCAAAGCTGCGGGAACAGCTGCGGGGCAGCCTAGCCAATTTGTTAATGGGAATACAATTTTATCTAGTCTAATAGCTTTTCTTTTAGTTTTATGAAAAACTGGCATTGCAATATAAATGTCTTGTGTTTAGTGTTTTTTTTTTTTTTTGTTTTTTTAAATCTGGATGGGTGCGTTTGCGCACCTGGAGGCATTCAGTGGGTTCCTGAGGACCGAGTTTAAGAACCAAACAGGTCACAGTTTCCAGGTCATGTAGCAGGTGCACAGGTGTAGTCATTACTCACTGACCTATTTTAAAAGATCCACAGATGGACCTTTTAATAGGTCACTTGCGATTCTGTGAGAAGACCTGGCAAACATGAATGGTTTGGTCCTGAGGGCCGAATTAGAGAAACTGTCTGTTAGTTATTTGAACAATTATGTTTTTTATTTACTTATTTATATAGCACATACATTTTCCGTAGCGAGGATATTTACATAAGCCCCTGCCGCAGTGGAGCTTACAACCTATATTCACTATCATTTGGCCACACCCACTAGGACTAATTAGAAAAATATATATTTTTGGGGTTTCGGAGGAAACCTATGCAAGCACGGGAGAACATACAAACTCCACACAGTGCCTTGTCAAGGAATGAAATTTGTGCAGCGCTGTTTTTTCTTTTTTCTTTTAATGCTTACTGACAGGATTAGGTGCGACTGGGCCATGTGTACCCATCCGATATGTAGGCCTGGCTGGATTCTGGGTACACATTGGGGGATGCAATAAATGGCAGAGTGACATATCACTCCTTCCTTCATTACACATGCAACGGTTCCCAACATTATCACGCTGGCTGTGCAGCAGGGCCAGCCGGGCAATGTCACTAGCGACCGTGGCACCTGCAAATTGGGCCCTGGTAATGAGAGGGGGTTGGTGTGGCCATCCCTTGGGGTATAAGAAGTTATATGCATTAACTAATAGGATTATTCCGTTTCAAGTAGTGATGTGCACCGGAAATTGTTCGGGTTTTGGATTTGGTTCCGCGGCCGTGTTTTGAATTCGGACACGTTTTGGCAAAACCTCCCTGAAATTTTTTTTGTCGGATTCAGGTGTGTTTTGGATTCGGGTGTTTTTTTACAAAACCCCCTCAAATACAGCTTAAAAAATAGAATTTGGGGGTCATTTTGATCCCATAGTATTATTACCCTCAATAACCATAATTTCCACTCATGTCCAGTCTATTCTGAACACCTCACACCTCACAATATTATTTTTAGTCCTAAAATTTGCACCGAGGTCGCTGGATGACTAAGCTAAGTGGCCGACACAAACACCTGGCCCATCTAGGAGTGGCGCTGCAATGTCAGACAGGATGGCACTTCAAAAAATAGTCCCCAAACAGCACATGATGCAAAGATAAATTAAAGAAAAAAGAGGTGCAAGATGGAATTGTCCTTGGGCCCTCCCACCCACCCTTATGTTGTATAAACAGGACATGCACACTTTAACAAACCCATCATTTCAGTGACAGGGTCTGCCACACGACTGTGACTGAAATGACTGGTTGGTTTGGGCCCCCACCAAAAAAGAAGCAATCTATCTCTCCTTGCACAAACTGGCTCTACAGAGGCAAGATGTCCACCTCCTCCTCATCGTCCGATTCCTCACCCCTTTCACTGTGTACATCCCCCTCCTCACAGATTATTAATTCGTCCCCACTGGAATCCACCATCTCCGGTCCCTGTGTACTTTCTGGAGGCAATTGCTGGTGAATGTCTCCACGGAGGAATTGATTATAATTTATTTTGATGAACATCATCTTCTCCACATTTTCTGGAAGTAAACTCGTACGCCGATTGCTGACAAGGTGAGCTGCTGCACTAAACACTCTTTCGGAGTACACACTGGAGGGGGGGGGGGGGGGGGGGGGCAACTTAGGTAAAATAAAGCCAGTTTGTGCAAGGGCCTCCAAATTGCCTCTTTTTCCTGCCAGTATAGGTACGGACTGTCTGATGTGCCTGCTTGGATGCGGTCACTCATATAATCCTCCACCATTCTTTCAATGGTGACAGAATCATATGCAGTGACAGTAGACGACATGTCCGTAATCGTTGGCAGGTCCTTCAGTCCGGACCAGATGTCAGCACTCGCTCCAGACTGCCCTGCATCACCGCCAGCGGGTGGGCTCGGAATTCTTAGCCTTTTCCTCGCAGCCCCAGTTGCGGGAGAATGTGAAGGAGGAGCTATTGACGGGTCACGTTCCGCTTGACTTGACAAGTGTCTCATCAGCAGGTCTTTGCACCTCTGCACACTTGTGTCTGCCGGAAAGAGAGATACAACATAGGCTTTAAACCTAGGATCGAGCACGGTGGCCAAAATGTAGTGCTCTGATTTCAACAGATTGACCACCCGTGAATCCTGGTTAAGCGAATTAAGGGCTCCATCCACAAGTCCCACATGCCTAGCGGAATCGCTCCGTTTTAGCCTGATGAGGGGAATGACCTGACTCTGGCTGGCAGTGTCTGAACTGACTTCACGTGTGGCAAGTTCAAAGGGTTGCAGAACCTTGCACAACGTTGAAATCATTATCCACTGCACTTGAGTCAGGTGCATTCCCCCTCCTTTGCCTAGATCGTAGGCAGATGTATAGGCTTGAATGGCCTTTTGCTGCTCCTCCATCCTATGAAGCATATAGAGGGTTGAATTCCATCTCGTTACCACCTCTTGCTTCAGATGATGGCGGGGCAGGTTCAGGAGTGTTTGCTGGTGCTCCAGTTCTACGGCACGCGGTGGCTGAATGCCAAAAGTGGCCCACAATTCTTCGGGCCACCGACAGCATCTCTTGCATGCCCCTGTCGTTTTTTTTTTTTAAATTCTGCACCACCAAATTCAATGTATGTGCAAAACATGGGACGTGCTGGAATTTGCCCACATGTAATGCACGCACAATATTGGTTGGCGTTGTCCGATGTCACAAATCCCCAGGAGAGTCCAATTGGGGTAAGCCATTCTGCGATGATGTTCCTCAGTTTCCGTAAGAGGTTGTCAGCTGTGTGCCTCTTATGGAAAGCGGTGATACAAAGCGTAGCCTGCCTAGGAACGAGTTGGCGTTTTCGAGATGCTGCTACTGGTGCCGCCGCTGCTGTTCTTGCTGCGGGAGGCAATACATCTACCCAGTGGGCTGTCGCAGTCATATAGTCCTGAGTCTGCCCTGCTCCACTTGTCCACATGTCCGTGGTTAAGTGGACATTGGGTACAACTGCATTCTTTAGGACACTGGTGACTCTCTTTTTCTGATGTCTGTGTACATTCTCGGTATCGCCTGCCTAGAGAAGTGGAACCTAGATGGTATTTGGTACCGGGGACACACTAACTCAATAAATTGTCTAATTCCCTGTAAATTAACGGTGGATACCGGACACACGTTTAACACCACCCAGGCTGCCAAGGCCTGAGTTATCTGCTTTGCAGCAGGATGACTGCTGTGATATTTCATCTTCCTCGCAAAGGACTGTTGGACAGTCAATTGCTTACTGGAAGTAGTACAAGTGGTCTTCCGACTTCCCCTCTGGGATGACGATCGACTCCCAGCAGCAACAACAGCAGCAGCAGTAGGCGTTACACTCAAGGATGCATCGGAGGAATCCCAGGCAGGAGAGGACTTGTCAGACTTGCCAGTGACATGGCCTGCAGTACTATTGGCTTTCCGGTCTAAGGAGTAAATTGACACTGAGGGAGTCGGTGGTGTGGTTTGCAGGAGCTTGGTTACAAGAGGAAGGGATTTAGTTGTCAGTGGACTGCTTCCGCTGTCACCCAAAGTTTTTGAACTTGTCAATGACTTTTTGATGAATACGCTGCAGGTGACATATAGCTTGACAAAGGCAACACACGGCTTGACACCTGTTGTCCGCATTTGTGTTAAAATAATTCCACACCGAAGAGGTGATTTTTTTTTTTTTGTAATTTGACCAGTCATGTCAATGGCCATATTCGTCCCACGGACAACAGGTGTCTCCCCGGGTGCCTGACTTAAACAAACCACCTCACCATCAGAATCCTCCTGGTCAATTTCCTCCTCAGCGCCAGCAACACCCATATCCTCATCCTGGTGTACTTCAACAGTGACATCTTCAATTTGACTATCAGGAACTGGACTGCGGGTGCTCCTTCCAGCACTTAAAGCGGCGTGCAAATGGTGGAAGGCGCCACCTCTACCCGTCCAGTGTTGGGAAGGTCAGACATCGCAACCGACACAATTGGACTCTCCTTGGGGATTTGTGATTTAGAAGAACGCACAGTTCTTTGCTGTGCTTTTGCCAGCTTAAGTCTTTTCATTTTTCTAGCGAGAGGATGAGTGCTTCCATCCTCATGTGAATCTCAACTACTAGCCATGAACATAGGCTAGGGCCTCAGCCGTTCCTTGCCACTCCGTGTCGTAAAAGGCATATTGGCAAGTTTACGCCTCTCATCAGACGCTTTTAATTTAGATTTTTGGGTCATTTTACTGAACTTTTGTTTTTTGGATTTTACATGCTCTCTACTATGACATTGAGCATCGGCCTTGGCAGACGACGTTGATGGCATTTCATCGTCTCGGCCATGACTAGTGGCAGGTGGAAGTGGATTTTGATCTTTCCCTATTTTACCCTCCACATTTTTGTTCTCCATTTTTTTTAATGTGTGGAATTATATGCCAGTAATATATCAATAGCAATGGCCTACTGTACCGTACTGCTATCTCTCTCTCTCTCTCTCTCTCTCTATATATATATATATATATATATATATATATATATATATATATATATATACACACACACACACACACACACACACACACACACACACACACACACACACACACACACACACACACACGTGGTCAGCAAAATTCTGCACTGTCCTACTATATACTGCGCACTACTACAATGCAGCACAGATATGGATATTATACTTGACAACACAGGTAGAGCAGTGGACTACTGTATCGTACTACTATATATATATATATATATATATATATATGCACACACATACACACACTCACTGGTGGTCAGCAAAATTCTGCACTGTCCTACTATATACTGCGCACAACTAAAATGCAGCCCAGGTATGGATGGATAGTATACTTGATGACACAGAGGTAGAGCAATGGACTACTGTACTGCTATATATATATATATATATATATATATATATATATATTTCTGGTGGTCAGCAAAATTCTGCACTGTCCTCCTACTATATACTACAATGCAGCACAGATATGGAGCGTTTTTCAGGCAGAGAACGTAGATATTTGCAGCACACTGAGCACAGATATTTGCAGCACACTGAACACAGAAACTGAGAGAACGCTGCACGTCCTCTCGCTATCATCTCCAATGCACGAGTGAAAATGACGGCGACGCGCGGCTCCTTTATATAGAATACGAATCTCGCGAGAATACGATAGCGGGATGATGATGCTTGGGCGCGCTCGGGTTAACCGAGCAAGGCGGGAATATCCGAGGCTGCCTCGAAACCGTGTAAAATGGGTGAAGTTCGGGGGGGGGGGGGGTTCGGATCCCGAGGAACCGAACCCGCTCATCTCTAGTTTCAAGTAGGTCTGGCTTAATGCTTGTATTAAAAATGATAGACCGCAGTAAGTAAGCCCCCTGGACCTCACTCCAGGGGTGTGCTGCAGAGAGGAAACTGTGGGTCCTTCAAAATGTTGCTTTGGGGCCCACAAAGTTCAAGCTATGCCCCTGCTAATGGCATTAGATGTCTTGTTATCAGGGGAGATACATGTACTTGAAAACCTATGTCATACTTTTACTGCCAATGATTCCTAAGCAATTCCTGTTGTGCTATTGTCAGATTATACGTTCTTTTCGCCTTCTTAAATTATTGCCCCGATATAAACGTTAATAAAATCAGTCATCAGCATTCACCTTTAGCTACAACTCATGTGGCCGTGATTTACCAGGCTACTCCACGAGAAAGTGTTACACGGAGGCAAAATAATTGAAGTCATAAATTTAACGTGTACTGAAGTGTTGTGCTATGGCAAGTACAAGAGAAGGGACTGTGAGTGTTAAATGAATGGGTGGGGGAAATGCATCAAGCATTGGAGAAAGTGGAGACGTTGCCAGAGCAGTGAATCGGCTCCTAATGGTCATTTATCTGGTACAGCAGTGGAAATTACAGAAGAGCATTAGTTGCTTTGGACAACTACTCCACTTTCTCTTTCTCCTAGACTTGATACATCTCCCAAATGATTTAAATTGAATACAGTTTAATTGAGCAATATATATATATATATATATATATATATATATATATATATTATATTATATTATAATATTATATATTATATATTATATAATATTATATTATATTATATTATATTATATTATATTATCATTTATATTATATTATATTATCATTTATATTATATTATATTATCATTTATATAATATTATATTATCATTTATATAATATTATATTATCATTTATATAATATTATATTATCATTTATATAATATTATATTATCATTTATATAATATTATATTATCATTTATATAATATTATATTATCATTTATATAATATTATATTATCATTTATATAATATTATATTATCATTTATATAATATTATATTATCATTTATATAATATTATATTATCATTTATATAATATTATATTATCATTTATATAATATCATATTATCATTTATATAATATCATATTATCATTTATATAATATCATATTATCATTTATATAATATCATTTATTTTAATTTTTTTTTTGGGGGGTTGTAAAAGATAGTATTGTGTGTGGATGAATGGAAATGTAACAGACAAATCTTACAGTAATTTAACCTTGGTTCTCAAGAGAAACACTATTTATAATGATATATATAATATATATTTTTTTCCTTCAAACTTATTATTTTCTATTTAATAATACAGAATTGTAATTGCTGTGTCTGGTACAGTACTTGAATCAAGTATTGTTTGTGTAATTTTTCCAGTATATTTTGATTCTATAGCTCTGGAAAGGGAGTAAGTAATCACTGAAAAATAGATATACCACACAGTTCAGATTCTATGTAAGAGTTCTCTATGATTATAAGGCTTCCATGCTGTACTTCCAATAACCAGATATCCGCTAATTCAACATTCCAATCATGTTTCCATATTTGTCTAGTCTTCCGGAAACGTCCTGAAGATTACTTCTCCCGGGAGCGTAGTCCAGCCTCCCGTATTCCATCCACTTCCCCAGTGACGCCACTTGCGGTGATTCTAGTCATCATGGTCTGCCCTTGCTGCACCATGCCATAAATTACTGCATTCTACAGCTGGGGGCGTAGCCACTGTGACATTCCACAGTGCCAATACCTCACCTTATGTCACTCTCCAGTATACTCCTGAGTGTACATTATAAAAGTCAACAACTATATTTTCACACCCGTGTGACTGTAGCTAATTGTTGTTTAAAATTGCATTCTCTGCAAAATCATCTGTTTCATTAATTGCACTTCTTAAATAGACCAGCCCCTTGTAAGATATCCTTACAACAAGGTAAATTGTTATAGGTTGTTCCAGGGCCATAACTACGTGTGTGCCAGGCGTGCCTGGCACACAGCGCAGTCGCCCTGAGAGCACAACTGCCCGCATTCCCTAAAGTCAGCGGCATTGTAATGAGTCAAGTTGACTCTTTACAAGCCGCCTGTGTGTGCCCATTGCCAGAGAGAGGAGAGGAGCAGCTCCGGGGCCAGGTGAAAAGGAAGAGGAGGGAGGGGGAGAAGGGAGCCTCCGCAGCGCACTGTAATTGGTGGCGGCGCCGCTGCAGCTGTCCCTCTCCTTCCACATAGGCTGGCTGCCGCTGTGAATGCTGGGATGCGCTACCCTCATTCCAGCATTCACAGCGGTGGCAGCCAGCCTACGGGGAAGGAGAGGGACAGCTGCATGCGGCGGCGCACTCCTACCCCCTGCCTGCCTGGGATCTCCCAGCAGCTGCACCGAGGAGCCTGACTCAGCAGCGAGACAGTAAGTATAATCTATTCTGACTGTCTGTCTATCTATTGTAATGTGTAACAAGGGGGGTGCTGTCTGCCGTAATGTGTAACAAGGGGGGCGCTGTCTGCCGTAATGTGTAAAAGGGGCTCTACCTGGTGTATTGGCGCTACTGTGCTGCGTAATTTGAATAATGGAGACTACTGTGCACCGTAATATGAATAGGTATTGTTGTGGCCACACCCCTTCTCCGTGAAGCCATGCCCCCTTTATGGGCGCACACTGACCCTATTTTACATAAAGGGGGGGGGGTGCCCACCGATGCCGTTTCTTGTACACAGTGCTAAAATGTCTAGTTACGGCACTGGGTTGTTCTTCCAGGAAATCATATTTAGTGGTCTTTTTAATGAGTATGTAATAGGCTACATCAAAGCAATCGTCTGACCGAATCCTACTTCTTAGGCCTAATTCAGATGATGCAGTGGAGAGCCAATGGGACAAGCAATCCTGAACTGCAGGGGGATGAGCCCCTTCAGTGGTGGTGGTTGGGGGGAAGAGGAAGTGACTCAAAATGTTCTTTTTGGGTGGCAGTTAGAACTAAAAGATGTTTTTTAATTAATCTGTTCAAGATGACTTGTAAACATGTATGTATTTATCTACTCTGCTGCATTACAGAGAACACCAATGATTGCGTAGCACTATTGGCAGTTATGCGCCCTACACACTGGCCGATATGAATGATTTCGTTCAGTAATGAACGAGAAATCGTTCATATCGCACAGTGTGTATGCACCAACGATCAACAATGCGCGGTCGTTCATCATTGGTTCTCCGTCGCTTTGCAATGCAAGTCAATTTGGACGGCGATCGATCATCGTCACAATTGCAAGCATCGCTACGTGTGTATCTCTCTTTAGTTTTGTTGTCTCTCTATACCTGATCGTTCTGTATTGCTATGGCTTGTGAATGTTAGATGTAGTGGGACAGCTGCAAGAAGGCAGATTGGCTGGTCCCACTGGTAGGCGGCAGCTGCAGAATGTGAAGATGAACAGCCAGCGATTGTGTGTTGCGCAATATCAAAAATAAAGTGTGAAATCCCTGCCCACCACTATCTCCTGCCACTGACCTGCAACACCTGCAAGTGTGATGGCTCAACGCAACTTTAATGCAGGTTTATTTGTCCTCTAGAAGGCAGAAGCTAAAACTCTAGTACCATTAAATAAATCCTCTTGTTAATTGGGAGCATGCATGTTTATTTGTAACAAATTTCATGTCTAAGGGGTCTATGTATCAAAGTTTGGAGAGAGATAAAAGTACCAACCAGTCAACTCCCAACTGACATTTTTCAAACTCTGGGGCAGATGTATTAACCTGTAGAAGGCATAAGGAAGTGATAAACCAGTGATATGTGCAAGGTGATAAAGGTACCAGCCAATCAGATCTTAACTGTTCATTTACATATTGGAGCTGATTGGCTGGTGCCTTTATCACCTTACACATATCACTGGTTTATCACTTCCTTATGTCTTCTCCAGGTTAATACATCTGCCCCACAGCCTGTAACATGACAGGAGCTATATTGGTACTTTATCTCTCTCCAAGATTTGCTACATACATTTAGGTCCCTAATACATTTTGGGGGAGATTTATCAAAGCTTGAAGAATGATAAAGTACCAACCAATCAGCTCCTAAGTACCATTTTACAGGCTTTGTTTTGAAAGCTAGGACCTGATTGGCTGGTACTTTGTGGTCTATTTACTAAGTCTCAGAGTGATAAAGTTGAGAGAGTTAAAGTACCACCCAACCAGCTTCTGTCAATTTTCAAACACAGCATATAACATGGCAGTTAGCTGATTTGCTAGTACTTTATCTCTGTCCAAGGTTTAGTAAATAGACCCTTCTCTCTCTCTAAGCTTCCCTTTAGCAGCCAGCGCGCACATTCCACAGTAAATGTGATGAGCAGTAAGACGTATAGGTGAAATAACGAGGACCACACAAAATATATTTTTTTACTTTATTAGGTATGAACTCGCCTGTACATATCCTATAATAAATAATTCCTTTGGAATGACTTTTTCTAGCAATCTGCATTGCACTATTGAAACTCATACGAACAGCGATCAGTTAACATAGAGTTTTAGAATATCAAACATTATTGGGGGGAAAGAAAATAAAATAAGAAAAAAAAAATATCAACATTCATAGAAGTTTCTGCATAATTTCTCATTCCCAGGATAAAAATAAAGACTATTACTAGGATAAGTGTCAGCTGTCCGAGCGAGTTTCCGAATCTAGCCATGCATTGTTAGGGGTACGTGGCGGGAGCCACGTGGTACCCAACAGACCATAAAATCTGACCCGAAGCGGGACGCCAGAACAGACCTGACAACAATAAGGATACTAGAGGTTAATTATATGTACACAGCAAGGTAGCGCCTTCATATTGTCTCATGTAGTCCAAAATCTAACAGGGGTGAATACAATCCCCTCTGACGAGCAGCACGGATATTACCGGTCCGGCTGTGACCTGTTACTGTACAAATACAGGATGTGGATCACATGGCACAATACTGTAGATCCGGACTGTGATCTGGTCTATTAATGGTCAGGTTTTACACGACTCGCTGGCCAGGTCCCTCACTATCGTTCAGCAGGTCTGTTATGTATTTTATATGTATGTTTTGAGGCATTTCATAAGTGGGAAAGAGTTCTAGCACGGTTTCCCATTTTTTATTTTTTATTACAAGCAAATACATTCCCCCACTAAGTGGATTTAAAAGACAGCACTTAGAACAAAGTCATCAGAAGAAAACGAATCTCAGCCAAAACTGGTTTCAAGACTCCCGGCGGGATGAAAACAGGAGGCTCAGGCAGCCACTGACACTACGGCCAGCTTCAGATGGTGTGCTGTGTATCCCGGCTCAGGGTGCACCAGGCAGCTGGAAATTAGGGAAGAACAATAGTTATTTAGCATTGTCATACGGTTCTGTGCTATTTTGTCACCCCTCCCTCCCGACAACAAGCAGGGAGTTTAGCACTTTGGGGTACATTTACGAAGCAGTGATAAGAGCGGAGAAGTGAGCCCGTGGAGAAGTTGCCCATGGCAACCAATCGGCACTGAAGTAACATGTATAATTTGCATACTATAAAATGATACAGAGCTGTTGATGGGGAAATTTCTCCACTGGCTCACTTCTCCACTCTTTTCACTGCTTAGTAAATGTTCCCCTTTGTGAGGTTGAAAGCTTTGGATGAGATTTGAGAGGTTGTTATTTGTACGTCGTCACCATACCCTCGCGCCCAAAGGACTCGATTCTATTCAGCGCAATGGCCGCAGCCATCAACATCCTGTTTCTTCTCACCCGATAGATGCACAGGAAAACTTGTGTGGTATTGCCTACTGTAATCTGCAGGTATATGTGCTGCAGAGTATCGCATGTTACACAACGGGCACACCACGTGGAATTTACTCCATTTTTCAACAGGACCCAGCTCACCTATCTTTTTTGAGAGGTCGACGAAACATAAGCACTCAGGTGGAACCCATGCAAACATGGGGGACGTACAAACTCTACACAGATTGAGGCCTAGTTGGGTTGATGCACATGGCCCTAGAACTGTGAGTTGGCAATGCTAGCCATTGTGCCACTGTACTGACAGGGAATGATGTCGGTTGTGCTCACACTTATAAATTATGCTAATTGTGAACTTAGATTAAAAACAAAATAAAATATCAAAGGCATTCAAAAATACATAAATTACGCTTTCATGAGGCCACGGGGTGAATCTTATGGGCTGGTGGCCAGTGTGACCTCGGTGAGCAGTCACTGGCTGACGGCCTCCTGCTGCGGACTGTACTGCATTCTGTGAGTATTGCCACAAAGAGCTCAGAATTCTGCTGCTGAAATGTCTGTGTGTTTCCCTGAGGGTACTGAACCTTTCACCCTGGCTCCGCTATTATCTGATATTGAAAGCCAGCACTGTCCTTAGCTGTACTTGTCTGCCTGTGCGCCTGATTTACTTTCTGTGCCTAAATATTCAGCATCCCATAGAAAGCGGCAGATTACAGCACCTTCCGAGTGGTTCCAAATCTCTAGAGAAAAATGCAGCATTGTCATGCAAACCGTATAGTAAGAAGAAAAGGAGTAACTTTGCACCTGAACAAACCTATTACACTGCAACAGAGGTGTTTTACATGTAGGATCAACACTGGCTGATTTTTTTACACTACAATTTACCCAGGACACGTCTAAAGGCGGGATGTACTAAGCCTCGCATCCACAAACACCAATATGTACCTAGAAATGCGATTAAAGCGGCAAAGGACGGCTCTTCCGATAAAAGCTGTCCTTTGAGTTAGAAGGACTTCCGGGTGTAGGAGCCGGGAGTCTGTCTGCACATGCGCACAATGATGTGCGCCGTTGCGGGGGTTGCTAGGAAGGATACGATTGGATCCCTTTCAGAAGACAATGTGAACAGAAGCCCATTGGGTTTTATTAGGTAACCTGGTCCAAGCAGCTTGGTACATAAGGAAATGTGGTCCAAACTCCAAAAAGGGGTTTTTCTGAGTTTTGGCAGCATTTTCAGCCTTAGTACATCCTGCCCCTAAATCTCTCTGCACATTTTAAATCTGCCCCACCTGCTGCAATGCAACATGGTTTTGCCAATGTACACGTTTGATCCCTTTTTTTCTTCTTAGCTTGCATCTCTGAATCAGCAACCCTTCCCCATAAATAATGATAAAATATTGGGTACAGTAGATGGATACATGAGATATTTTGTGCTGTGAAAACACAATATCACTGCGGCCAGTGTCTAGCTCTTTGAGAAAGCTGTAAGTTGTGGCCAGTGAAACGCGTCAACCATGCACTGACAACGAGTGGCCCCAAATGATAACTTTTAATGTTCACTGGGCTAACTTCTTCTCTACCATCTAACCACGCCACCAGCCAGTGTCTCTGAGCCAAGGGTACCCGAAAGCACTGCAAAGCAACTCTTCACTAAAGAGGACTCCACAATATATCCATGGAACTGGTCATATCCAATATTTGCTGGGATCATTTTAATTTTCCTGGTTTAATAATAGGATTTTGGTACCTACCGGTAAATCCTTTTCTCGTAGTCCGTAGAGGATGCTGGGGTCCACATTAGTAGCATGGGGTATAGATGGGTCCACCAGGAGCCATTGGCACTTTAAGAGTTTGAGAGTGTGGGCTGGCTCCTCCCTCTATGCCCCTCCTACTTGACTCAGTCTAGAAACTGTGCCCGAGGAGACGACATACTTCGAGAGAAGGACTTGACACAGATAGTGGTGAGATTCATACCAGCTCACACATACAAGGCACGTCAAGACAACTAGCTTGAACTATTTAGCAACGGCTAAAACATTACTTACCAAGTAACAATGCAGTACTCAACTAAAACAAAGTGGTACTGAACCAAATAACAATAGCAGGAAAACGAAGTGCTGGGCGGGCGCCCAGCATCCTCTACGAACTACGAGAAAAGGATTTACCGGTAGGTACCAAAATTCTATTTTCTCTTACGTCTTAGAGGATGCTGGAGTCCACATTAGTACAATGGGGATGTACCAAAGCTCCCAGAACGGGAGGGAGAGCGCCGAGGATCCTGCAGAACTGATTTGACTGAACTTCAGATCATCAGAGGCCAAAGTATCGAACTTGTAAAACTTTGCAAACGTGTTCGACCCAGACCAAGTTGCAGCTCGGCAAAGTTGCACTGCCGAGACACCCTGGGCAGCCGCCCAGGAAGGCCCCACCTTAAGGCCGACTCTACTCGTAACAGATTTTAGATACGGCAGTCCTGCCGTAGAATAAACGTGCTGGATTGTGAACCTAACCCAGCGAGAAATAGTCTGCTTAGAAGCAGGACACCCAATTTTCTTGGGATCATTTAGGACAAACAGAGAGTCCGACTTTCTGTGACGAGAAGTTCTCTTCACATATATCTTCAGAGCCCTCACGACATCCAAGGACTTTGAAGTAAATGAGGAGTCAGTAGCCACTGGCACCACAATAGGTTGGTTGATATGAAATGCAGACACAACCTTTGGAAGAAACTGAGGGGGTAATTCCAATTTGATCGCAGCAGGAAATTTTTTTAGCAGTTGGGCAAAACCATGTGCACTGCAGGGTAGGCAGATATAACATCTGCAGAGAGAGATAGATTTGGGTTTGGTGAGTTCAGTCTGCAATCTAAATTGCAGTATAAAAATAAAGCAGCCAGTATTTACCCTGCACAGAAACAAAATAACCCACCCAAATCTAACTCTCTCTGCAAATTTTATATCTGCCTCCCCTGCAGTGCACATGGTTTTGCCCAACTGCTAAAAAATTTCCTGCTGCGATCAACTTGGAATTTCCCCCTGAGTCCGGAGCTCAGCTCTATCTTCATGGAACATCAAGTAAGGGCTTTTACAGGATAAAGCCCCCAGCTCGGAGACACGGCTAGCAGAAGATAAGGCCAACAAAGTGACCGCCTTCCATGTAAGAAATTTGAGCTCCACCTCCTGTAGAGGCTCAAACAAATCCGACTGGAGGAACTGCAACACCACGTTAAGGTCCCATGGCGCCGTAGGCGGTACAAAGGGAGGTTAGATATGCAGAACTCCCTTCAAAAAGGTCTTATCCTCAGGGAGGGCAGCCACTTGCTTTTGAAAGAAAATGGATAGGGCTGAAATCTGGACCTTCACAGATCCCAACCTCAGACCCATATCCACTCCTGCTTGCAGGAAGAGGCGGAAACGTCCCAGTTGAAATTCCACCGCAGGACACTTCTTGGACTCACACCAAGAAAAATATTTCTTCCAAATACGATGGTAATGTTTTGACGTTACCCCTTTCCTAGCCTGTATGAGGGTAGGAAAACCTTTATTTGGAATACCTTTCCGAGCAAGAATCAGGTGCTCAACTTCCATGCCGTCAAACGTAGCCGCGGTAAGTCTTCATAGGTGAACGGCCCCTGCTGCAGCAGGTCCTCCAGAAGAGGAAGAGGCCTCGGCTCTTCTTGCAGGAGATTCAGAAGGTCCGCGTACCAAGCCCTTCTTGGCCAATCTGGGGCAATGAGGATCGCTTGAACCCTTGTTCTCCTTATGAGCTTTAGGATTCTTGGGATGAGTGGGAGTGGTGGAAACACGTACACTGACTGGAACACCCACGGAGACACCAGGGCGTCCACTGCCACTGCCTGTGGGTCCCTCGACCTGGAACAGTAACGCCGAAGCTTCTTATTGAGACGAGAGGCCATCATGTCTATTTGGGGCAATTCCCAAAGATCTGTTATTTCCTTGAAAACCCCCGGATGGCGTCCCCACTCTCCTGGATGGAGATTGTGTCTGCTGAGGAAGTCTGCTTCCCAGTTGTCTACTCCCGGAATGAAGATGGCTGACAGCGCCAACGCATGTTTTTCTGTCCAGAGGAGTATTCTTGTCACCTCTGACATTGCCGCTCTGCTCTTCGTTCCGCCCTGTCGGTTTATGTAAGCCACTGTTGTTACGTTGCCCGACTGCACTTGGATGGCCCGATTTCTCAGACGAGGGGCCGCCTGAAGAAGACCGTTGTATACGGCTCTTAGTTCCAGGATGTTGATGGGCAGCCCGGCTTCCAGGCTTGACCACCGTCCTTGGAAGGTTACTCCTTGAGTGACTGCTCCCCAGCCCCGGGGGCTCGTGTCCGTTGTTAGCAGGACCCAGTCCTGAATCCCGAACCCGCGGCCTTCTAGGAGGTGAGGCAATTGGAGCCACCAGAGGAGAGAAATCCTTGCCCTTGGTGACAGATGAATTCTCTGATGCATGTGGAGGTGAGATCCCGACCACTTGTCCAGGAGATCCAGTTGGAAGGGCCGAGCATGGAACCTCCCGTACTGGAGAGCCTCGTAGGAGGTTACCATCTTTCCCAATAGGCGAATGCATTGATGAACCGACACCTGGGGTGACTTCAAGACATCACGGACCATGGATTGGATCAGCAACGCCTTGTCCCGCGGAAGAAACACTCGCTGCACTTCCGTATCCAGGATCATTCCCAGAAATGACAATCTCTGGGTTGGTTCCAAATGTGACTTTGGAAAATTCAGAATCCACCCGTGACTCTGGAGCAGTCGCGTTGTGAGAACAATGGACTGCAGCAGCTTCTCCCTGGACGATGCCTTTATCAGGAGATCGTCCAGATAAGGAATGATGTTCACACCCTGCTTGCGGAGTAGCATCATTCCCGCCATCACCTTGGTAAACACCCTCTGTGCTGTGGAGAGGCCGAATGGCAGGGCCTGGAACTGAAAATGACAGTCCAGCAATGCGAAGCGGAGATAAGCCTGATGCGGCAGCCAAATCGGAATGTGAAGGTACGCATCCTTGATATCCAGTGATACCAGGAATTCCCCCTCTTCCAGACCTGATATCACCGCCCTGAGAGACTCCCATCTTGAACTTGAACTACTTTAGAAAGGGGTTCAACGATTTTAGGTTCAGAATGGGCCTGACCAAACCAACCGGTTTCGGTACCACGAAAAGGTTCGAATAGTAACCCTTTGTCAGCATGTGAGGTGGTACCGGCACAATGACCTGTGCCTCCACCAGCTTTTGGACAGCGTCTTGAAGCACTGCGCTGTCCTCCAACAGAGTTGGTAAGCCCGACTTGAAAAAATGATGAGGAGGGAGACTTTGAAATTCCAGCCTGTATCCCTGAGACACAATATCTACTACCCAGGGATCCAGGCCGGACGATACCCAGACATGAACTGTCTGAGTCTCGCTCCCACAGGCCCCACCTCCGGGCCGTCCTGTCCACCGTCATGCGGAGGACTTTGGGGTACCTGAAGTAGGCTTTTGTTCATGGGAACCTGCAGCAGCAGGTTTCTTGGACTTAACCTTAACTCCCCTAAAGAAGGTATTGGATGATCTGGCCTTTCTGGGCTTGTTAGACCGAAAGGACTGCTGTGCAGCTGAGGAGAAGGATTTCTTCGAAACAGGTGCTGCTGAGGGAAGAAACGGAGACTTACCCGCTGTAGCGGTGGATATCCACGCGTCTGCAGCTTCCCCATAGAGAGCCTGACCTGTATAGGGTAGCGACTCCACACTCTGGATTCCGAGTCGGCCGACAAGCTGAAACAGACATGGAAGAAATTCCCGCAGCCATGGAACCTAGGTCTTTCATGGATTCTACCATAAAACCTGCAGAATCATAAATGTTGCGTAAATACAATGCAACGTCATCCCTATCCATCGTATCCAAATCCTCAATTAAGGTAGCCGACCACTTCACTATTGCCTTTGCAATCCATGCACTAGCAATAGTGGGAAGTAATATGGCACCTGAAGCAGTGTACTCTGATTTAAGCGTGTTGTCAATCTTTCTATCTGCCGGCTCCTTTAAGGCGGTAGATCCCGGTACAGGTAAAACCACCTTTTTGGAGAGTCTGGATACAGATGCGTCAACAATCGGCGGGTTTCCCCACCTTTTCCTATCCTCCTAAGGGAAAGGAAAAGCCACCAGAATCCTCTTAAGGATCTGAAACTTCTTTTCAGGGTTTACCCATGCTTTTTCATATATAGCATTCAGCTCCTTTGACGCAGGGAAGGTTAGCGAGGCTTTTTTGACTTTCTGCTCAGGTGTGGTATCATTTACATTTAACACATCCCTGATAGCCTCTATCAACAATTGCACCCCCTTGCAAGAGATGTGGACCCCCGCAACACATCCCCATCACCATCTGTAGTGTCAGAATTGGTATCCGTGTCGTCTTGTGTGACATGCACAAGCGCACGTTTATGGGGGTATATAGCTGGATGTCCTGAGGTACCAGGCACAGGCCATACTGCCATAGAGTTCTGTAATACCTGGGTTGCAGATTCATTACTAGCAACCCTGTCAGAAATCTGAGAAATCCAAGTTTTGATAGAGGAAAACCACTCTGGTTCCCTTGCTGGTATCTGTGCTAAACCAGTGCTAACCTGATTACATGGAATGGGATCACCCTGGGAGGATAAATCCTCTGCAGCATATGACACAGTGTCCCTGGACATAGCTAAAGGTGACCACCAAACACGCCACACACACACACAGGTGGGGGTAGACAGAGTTTACCCCCCAAGAATGGCAAGAGAGAGACAGAGATTGGTGCCAACCCACACACAGCGCTTTTAGCAAGGAGAAAACCGCTTGTCAGCGCTGTGTTCCTTAATAGGATACACAGTCTAATTACAGCCTCTCCTCCCTTCTACACCCCCTGGTACCGTGTACAGTAAGCTGGAGTTGCTGTGGAGGGACCTTAATCTTCCTCTCAGCGCTTGCAGGCAGGAAAATGGCGCTGGAACGCTGCTGGGTCCGCTCTGAGGCGAAGCTCCGCCTCCTTAATGGCGCTGTCTTCCCACTCTTCAGATGATTATACTGGCCTGAGGAAAGTTGCTGGCTGAGATCCCTGGACCCCGACAAGCTTGCTGACCAGTGTGGGGGGTAAGCGCTGGCCCAGGGCGCCCCTCACAGCGCCGCACTATGTGCCTCTGGTACCATCCCGGAGCGCGGTTAATACCGCGCTCCCTCCCCATTGTCACCATCTTCACACCGGCCCCCCGCTTGCTAGGGGAGTCGGTGACTAACTCACCACTTTCTTCAGCTCTGTAAGGGGTCGGCGGCATGCTGCTGGGGCGCGTGGTTCCCCTGTGGCGGAGACCGATCAGACCCCTCTGGAGCTCAGTGTCCAGTCAGCTGAGTCAGCGGCTCAGACCCCGCAGGGTCGGACACTGCTCCCCCCCCTTAGTCCCTCGCTGCAGGCAGGCTGTTGCCAACAGCGTCCTGTAAAAAAAATAAACTCTAAAATAAAACTTTACCAGGAAAGCTCAGGAGAGCTCCCCTAGCTGTGACCAGCTCCTCCGGGCACATTTTCTAAACTGAGTCTGGTAGGAGGGGCATAGAGGGAGGAGCCAGCCCACACTCTCAAACTCTTAAAGTGCTAATGGCTCCTGGTGGACCCGTCTATACCCCATGATACTAATGTGGACCCCAGCATCCTCTAGGACGTAAGAAAAATTGTTACCATCCAATTGAATATAATACATACATGGGGGTATATGTAATAGGGCTCGAGATTGCCAGAGGTGTGGGATGTCGGCTGAGAATGGACATATTTTTAAAGCGCCAATCATCCCTTGTAAATGATTTCCGCTTTAAAAATACAGCCATTCTTGGCCGACATCCTGCACTACCGGCAAACTCGGTCCCTATTACATATACTCCACGGTGATCTATGCAATATATATACCTGCCGTCAATTGTTTATTCTTCTTGGGACAATGGGGCTAATTCACACCTGATTGTAGCAGCATGTTTGTTACCAGATGGGCAAAACCATGTGCACTGCAGGGAGGGCAGATGTAACATGTGCAGAGAGAGTTAGATTTGGGTGTGGTGTGTTAAAACTGAAGTCTAAATTGCAGTGTAAAAATAAAGCAGCCAGTATTTACCCTGCACAGAAACAACATAACCCACCCAAATTACTTTAAAAACCTTTACTATCTGTTAGTCTACAACAGTGGTTCCCGAACTCTGACCTCAGGACCCCCAACAGTTTAAATTTCCCCGGTCTCCTCACAGAATCACAAGTGAAATAATGAGCTCCACCTGTAGATCTTTTAAAATGTGTCAGTGAGTAATGACGACACCTGTGCACCTGCTGGGTGATCTGGAAAACATGAACTGTGTTGGGTCTTAAGAACTGCGTTTGGGAACCACTGATCTAACACCATGACACGGGATGTAGTTAATATCACGGCTGTTGGGATCCCGGCGTTCAGGATCCGAAGCCGGAATCCCGACAGCTGAGAATGCCGACATCCTCGCCAGGGCTATTTCCACTCGTGGGTGTCCACGACACCCGGAGAGTGGGAATAGAACCTGTGGCGAGCACTGCCTCCATGCACTCGCCCCGCTGACGGCATTCTGGCGGACGGGAAGCTGCTGTCGGTATATTGACAGCCGGCATCCTGTCCGCCGGCATTTCATATCCAACCCCATTACACACCTTTATACAACAACGTAATAGAGGAATCCTCTCGCTGCACAGAACAGAATACTGCAGCTCTAAGCGGTGACCCACACAGGTGTCTCCAGCCTTACCTGGCACAAACATAGTGGAGATAGATTCTGGTTGAGTAAGGGTATCCACTTTTACATGCTGGAACTGTTTGCAGGGTCCACTCTGCAGATGCCTGTGAGAAGAGTCAGTGTTATCCTTTCTGTAATAACCTTACGGGGAGAACGTTTCTCAACAGAACAACAAAACTGTGGCCTTTCCTGTGTGTAAAACCCAATATAATGGTACTGTGTAAATAACGCATTATTTTGATGTTGTAAGATTATGGGGGTCATTCTGAGTTGACCGCTCGCTAGTAGTTTTTAGCAGCCGTGCAAACGCTATGCCGCCGCACACTGGGAGTGTACTTTAGCTTAGCAGAACTGCGAACGGTTGTATCACAGAGCGGCTACAAAAATTTTTGGTGTCGTTTCAGAGTAGCGCTTGTGATCACTTCAGACTATTCAGTTCCGGATTTGACGTCACAAACACGCCCTGTGTTTGCCCAGCCACGCCTGCGTTTTTCCTGGCACGCCTGCGTTTTTCCGAACACTCCCTGAAAACGGTCAGTTGCCACCCAGAAACGCCCACTTCATGTCAGTCACTCTGCGGCAACCAGTGCGACTGAAAAGCTTCGCTAGACCCTGTGCAAAACTACATTGTTCGTTGTGCCCGTACGTCGCGCGTGCGCATTGCGCTGCATACACATGCGCAGAACTGCTGTTTTTTAGCCTGATTGCTGCGCTGCGAACAAATGGAGCTAGCGATCAACTCGGAATGACCCCCTATATACGTATCTTGTCTAAAAATTGCTGTCACCGTTGATATACTAGCCCAGAGCAGTAAGAGTTAAATAACGCTTTGCCAGGCCGGTCTCCTGCGATGACAATAACAGAACAGGTATTACTAAAATAACTGCCAGTACCATTGCTGGCAGGGCCGCTGGGACATGAGACGGGCCAGGGTGTTAAGAAGGGGCGTGGCTATATCTTTTCTGCACACTGTGCCCTGTGAAGAACGGCACATACCTTTGGGGGGCTGTTGCTCCACCTCCCCAGCTGACCCAGGTCGCACTGGGCCCCCCGGGCTGGCCGAGGCCCGGATAATCTGTAGTCACCCCATCCCACTCTCCTCATTGCTGGTGGTAATTCTTTTTATGTATTGTATGAAGCAAAGATAAGCCCCATTGCAAATGAACACACCCGTTTTCACCGGCAATAAGCAGCCAGTATGAGGCTAAGCCATGTCCACGACAATTCTGCCTATTTGCTATAAGGGTACATCCTTGAGGGATGGCATACCTCCTTATGGTGGATGAGTATGCTGCATTCATTCTACCACTAAGGGCTTCTTCCAGCACATGCAGATGGCATATGCACACGAATGGGAATATATACTGTATTTATACAGAGGGTTTCTTTTCTTACAGATGTTCCACAATGCAGAGGGGACATCATTTGCGCACTGTATGTCATTGCTCTGCATATTTACATTTAATAATAGGAAAGGGAGCGGACTAACATTGCTCTGTAGCGATACAATACGCAGCATTAGCCAGAGTCCCCCAGTGGTTCATTTATCATGGAAAATAGCGTAATACTTCCTTCCTCATACAGCGCTGCAGCTTGTGGAGACCGGGGGAGTTTGTTACAAAACATTAAGAGTTATACAATGTATAAATTACTCCTGAATTCTCTCTCTCTTTTATATTGGGGGGTTGCAATGTTCTGTGTTCCGTATGGTGCACATTGCTATAAAACCGCCTCACATGTATGTACTACTGTTTTACTGGGTTGTGCCGGTCACAGTTTTTGTGGGAGCAACCTATTAATAGCAGAGTTCTTTTGGGCAAGCGAAACGTCAGCTTGGTTTAACCCTTACTGTAATTCCATCTCTTTCACCTATCATGCTAAAAGTTATGAGAAAATAAGATTTTATTTTCTTTGCTTAACTCAGAGTTTCAACATGTTAAATGCAGGATAATTAGTCCTTCCAAGATCAAAACCTATAAAATGTGTGTCTTTGAGCTCACCCAATGATATAGGGCACCAAAGATACACACATAAAAGGAAAGAAATATGCAATAGTGTAGAAGTCCTTTTATAACATATTCGTGTGTTCTATTTTAATACATCACACTCACAAAGATTCCAAAAAGAATAGGCATATCACGGTTTCTTTACACCAGATGTTTTACTCAAGAAAGACTCCAAGAGGGCCAGTATTCAGAAACTTTTCCTCCTATAGTTGTTTGTCCGGATACTCCAGATGCACATAGAATTAGAGAGAAAGACCAATAGTGCAGCAATCCTCTAAATAAATAACATTTATTTTTGTACAAATGCACTCACATAAGGTTAAAAGTAAAAAGGCATATCTCATCCGTTATCCTGAACCACCCAAAGCAACGTCCACACCGGCTGACTGTGATGGTAGTAGCAGCAAGTGAAGTCAGAGTCCCGGTTACTCACGGATCCACAGGTGAGGTAGTAGAGATGGACAGGAACAACGTCAGGATATGAAGAGATGCTCCGTTTAACGCGTTTCGATCCTATCCGCTTTTGACAAAGGTAATAACCGAAACGCGTTAAGCGGAGCATCTCTTCATATCCTGACGTTGTTCCTGTCCATCTCTACTACCTCACCTGTGGAGCCGTGAGTAACCGGGACTCTGACTTCACTTGCTGCTACTATCATCACAGTCAGCCGGTGTGGACGTTGCTTTGGGTGGTTCAGGATAACGGATGAGATATGCCTTTTTACTTTTAACCTTATGTGAGTGCATTTGTACAAAAATAAATGTTATTTATTTAGAGGATTGCTGCACTATTGGTCTTTCTCTATAATTCTATGTGCGTCTGGAGTATCCGGACAAACAACTATAGGAGGAGGAAAAGTTTCTGAATACTGGCCCTCTTGGAGTCTTTCTTGAGTAAAACATCTGGTGTAAAGAAACGGTGATATGCCTATTCTTTTTGGAATCTTTGTGAGTGTGATGTATTAAAATAGAACACACGAATATATTATAAAAGGACTTCTACACTATTGCATATTTCTTTCCTTTTATGTGTGTATCTTTGGTGCCCTATATCATTGGGTGAGCTCAAAGACACACATTTTATAGGTTTTGATCTTGGAAGGACTAATTATCCTGCATTTAACATGTTAAATCTGAAGAGCGCCTAAGTGGAAAATAATACTTGACATTGCTGTGAAAATTTTCTGAAGTAGGTGAAACTTCACTATATCACTACTGGGCTGATCTTTGGATCTTATTGCGCACACCACACCTCATTTTCTTTCTTGTATTAACTCAGAGTTTCCCAAACTCCGCTTTACAGTCCAGGTTTTAAGGATATCCATGTTTGAGCACAAGTGACTTAATTAGCACATCAGCCAATTTGATTTAACCATCTGAACTTAAGCATAGATATCATTAAAACCTGGACTGTAATGACGGAGTTTGGGAAACTATGGCTACATTTATGTATCTTCACTCAAGACAAGATATGGAATACAGTTCAAGGGTCCAATTTATTAAATGGCAAAATGGCACACTTCTGCTGGAAACAGGAAGACGGGGACTATCACCACCACGGGGGGGGCTATTAGAGAAACCTATGTAACAAGTATTTCAAAACGGTGATATGTGATTAAAATCATTACAATAATAGTTAAATCTGATAACAGCAGTTGCTTTAATAAATGATGGTTTTAACACTTGCTTACATTTAAAAATAAAAATATATACATATAATTTATTTTTATCTACCACTCCCCCCACCCCCACATTATATGCATCGAGAGCCCAAAACTGGACTTTTTTTTTCTCCGCACTTGCATAAGTTGGTTCTTGCGTATCTTCAGAGACTTCCCAGGCAAAGCGTTTAGCGGACCCTTACCACTCCAGCCCGTTACCGTGATTATTTCTTTGCAAAGAAAAAAAAAATCATCAACCTCATTACCTAAGTTAGGGCCTATTGATAAATAGCCAAATTAGATCCTAATATAAAGGCGTACTTTTATATGAAAAAACTCTCTTTGTATAACTAGGAACACAGGTGGTCATTCCGAGTTGTTCGCTCGCTAGCAGTTTTTAGCAGCCGTGCAAACGCTATGCCGCCTCCCACTGGGAGTGTATTTTAGCTTAGCAGAAGTGCGAACGAAAGGATCGCAGAGCGGCGACAACGTTTTTTTGTGCAGTTTCAGAGTAGCTTCAGACCTACTCAGCGCTTGCGATCACTTCAGACCGTTCAGTTCCTGTTTTGAAGTCACAAACACGCCCTGCGTTCGCCCAGCCACGCCTGCGTTTTCCCTGGCACGCCTGCGTTTTTTTCAAACACTCCCTGAAAACGTTCAGTTGACACCCAGAAACACCCACTTCCTGTCAATCACTCTGCGGCCAGCAGTGCGACTGAAAAGCTTCGCTAGACCCTGTGTGAAACTACATCGTTCATTGTAATAGTACATTGCGCGTGCGCATTGCGCCACATACGCATGCGCAGAAGTGCTGTTTTTTTAGCCTCATCGCTGCACAGCGAACGAATGCAGCTAGCGAACAACTCGGAATGACCCCCACAGTCTCAGAAACTAGGTCTACATTGAGTTATGTTAAAATCTTGAGAACAGGGACAACCACCAGAGGTACAAAATACCAGACTTCAGGCTATGGAAGGGGTAACTGTGGTAATGTAACCCAAATGTTCAGGGGTGTACTCAGATCGGCGAAACTGTGCTAGTGACGCAGCAGCAGGGATTTGTATGGAGCCGCCCACTGACAGAGTCTCTAATCCGCTGATTGCCGAAGCCTTAAAATTGAGTATGGCGACGCAGTTGCCGGCTGAGACACGCCTCCGAGGCATGCTTGTATTGGAGTCGCCACCCCCATTACCTCCCACCATCACTCAATCTGGGTACAAATTTGCATTGCGATTGCCGTCACAGACCATCAGGACGCAAGCGCAGTACAACAATAGTCAACTACGGAAACATGGACACTGCAAACACCTCTGATTCAGGACCACCATGTTCTATTAAAATACCATACAGCGGATCAATGACTTACAACCAGGCTCAGATACTCACCTCTTCCAGTCCTCTTCTGCCTCCCAAAATTCATAGACAATAAAAGTAACGTTGTCTTGTAGCCGCACAGCGGCGACACTAAAGAAAACACATAACACAGATGAGAAACTACTGCGATGTAATAAAACAATGATGGAAATATTGTATTGAATTGCAGATTTTCAAGTACCCTGATCAAATGGTCATTGGTTTTGGGAGTGTATGGAGGCACCGCTGGGATATTAAATAACCTAGAGCAGGGGTGGGGTTTTGCTATTTGGCCATGCTAAAACTGTTGCAGGGCATGCTGGGATGTGTAGTTCAACAACAGCTGGGGGGCCGAAGGATCCCCATCCCTGATCTAGAGTGTGGCCCCATGCCACATCTGTGGCCACTCATGGGGGGGCTGGAGCTGTGTGACCGGCGCTGGGACTCCCGGCGGTCAGCATACCGACCCCGGGATCCCAGATGCAGAATGCCGGCGGGGGAGGGGGGTTGAGCTAGAAAATAAGATTTTAATACCTACCGGTAAATCCTTTTCTCCTAGTCCGTAGAGGACGCTGGGGACTTCAAAAGGACCATGGGGTATAGACGGGATCCGCAGGAGACATGGGCACACTATAAGACTTTTACTGGGTGTGAATTGGCTCCTCCCACTATGCCCCTCCTCCAGACCTCAGTTATAAGAACTGTGCCCAGGGGAGACGGACATTTAGAGGAAAGGATTTTTGTTAAACTAAGGGTGAGATACATACCAGCTCACACCACAAACACACCGTATAACTGGATTAGCTTGAATACTAGATAACAGTATGAACGAAAGAACAGCAACAAGCTGAACATAACCTATACACAACCGTCGTGTAACCGAAAACAACAACCAACAATACAACTGCAAGTAACAGTACGCACTGGGATGGGCGCCCAGCATCCTCTATGTACTAGGAGAAAACGATTTACCGGTAGGTATTAAAATCCTATTTTCTCTTACATCCAAGAGGATGCTGGGGACTCCAAAAGGACCATGGGGTCTATACCAAAGCTCCAGACCGGGTGGGAGAGTGCGGACGACTCTGCAGCACCGATTGAGCAAACATGAGGTCCTCATCAGCCAGGGTATCAAACTTGTAGAACTTAGCAAAAGTGTTTGAACCCGACCACGTAGCTGCTCGGCAAAGTTGAAGTGCCGAGACCCCTCGGGCAGCCGCCCAAGATGAGCCCACCTTCCTGGTAGAATGGGCCTTTACTGACTTCGGCAACGGCAATCCAGCCGTAGAATGAGCGTGCTGAATCGTATTACAAATCCAGCGTGCAATAGTCTGCTTGAAAGCAGGATTTCCAATCTTGTTGGAAGCATACAGGACAAACAGAGCCTCTGTTTTCCTAACAAGAACCGTTCTGGCGACATAAATTTTCAAACTCTTACGACATCAAGAGATTTTGGCACCGTCATGGTATCCGTAGCCACAGGCACCACAATAGGTTGATTTATGTGAAATGAAGAAACCACCTTCGGCAGAAATTGTTGATGAGTCCTCAATTCCGCTCTATCCACATGGAAAATCAAATATGGGCTCTTGTGAGACAAAGCCGCCAATTCCGATACCTGTCTGGCGGACGCCAAGGCCAAAAGCATGACCACTTTCCAAGTGAGAAATTTCAACTCAACCTTTCGCAAAGGATCAAACCAGTGAGACATAAGAAATTGTAACACCACGTCAAGGTGCCACGGGTGACACAAACGGAGGATGGATATGCAGCACTCCCTTCACGAAAGTCTGAACTTCAGGAAGGGCAGCCAATTCTTTTTGAAAGAAAATAGATAAAGCCGAAATCTGCTCTTTGATGGAACCCAATTTCAGGCCTGCATCCACGCCTGCCTGCAAAAAATGGAGGAAACGACCTAGCTGAAACTCCTCCGCCGGAGCTTTCTTGGCTTCACACCACAACACATATTTTCTCCAAATACGGTGATAATGCTTCGCCGTGACCTCCTTTCTAGCCTTAAGGAGAGTGGGGATGACTTCTCCAGGAATACCCTTTCTAGCTAGGATTTGGCGTTCAACCTCCACGCCATCAAACGCAGCCGCGGTAAGTCTTGAAATACGCATGGCCCCTGCAGTAACAGGTCCTCTCTGAGAGGAAGCGGCCACGGATCTTTTATGAGCAATTCCTGAAGATCCGGATACCAGGCCCTCCGTGGCCAATCTGGAACGACGAGTATTGCCTGAACCCTTGTTCTTCTTATGATCCTCAACACTCTTGGAATGAGAGGAAGTGGAGGGAACACATACACCGACTGAAACACCCACGGAGTTACCAGGGCGTCCACTGCACTGGCTTGGGGGTCCCTTGACCTGGAACAATACCTCTGAAGCTTCTTGTTGAGGCGAGACGCCATCATGTCTATTTGAGGAATTCCCCAACGCCTTGTCACTTCTGCAAATACCTCTTGATGAAGGGCCCACTCTCCTGGATGGAGATCGTGTCTGCTGAGGTAGTCTGCTTCCCAGTTGTCCACGCTCAGAAGGAAGACTGCTGACAGAGCGCTTACGTGTTGTTCCGCCCAGCGTAGAACTCTTGTGGCCTCCGCCATTGCCGCTCTGCTCCTTGTTCCGCCCTGGCGGTTTACGTACGCCACCGCTGTTATGTTGTCCGACTGAATCAGGACAGGTAGACACAGAAGAAGGTTTTTCGCTTGCAGAAGGCCGTTGTAAATGGCTCTTAACTCCAGAACATTTATGTGGAGACAAGATTCCTGGCTTAACCATTTTCCCTGGAAACTTCTTCCTTGTGTGACTGCACCCCAGCCTCGGAGACTTGCATCTGTGGTCAGCAGGACCCAATCCTGGATTCCGAACCTGCGTCCCTCTAGAAGGTGAGAACTTTGCAGCCACCACAGGAGAGAAATTCTGGTCCTGGAAGATAGACTTATCTTCCGGTGCATGTGCATGTGAGACCCGGACCATTTGTTCAGCAGATCCCACTGAAACACCCGGGCATGAAACCTGCCAAATGGAATGGTTTCGTAAGCCGCAACCATCTTCCCTAGCACTCGAGTGCATTGATGAATCGACACTCTTGCTGGTCTCAGAATCTCCTTGACCATGTTCTGGATTTCCAGAGCTTTTTCCGCCGGAAGAAACACCCTCCGTAGTTCCGTGTCTAGAATCATGCCCAAGAAGGGCAGCCGAGTTGTCGGAATCAAGCGAGACTTTGGCAAATTTAGAATCCAACCATGATGTTGCAGAACCGTCAGGGAGAGTTCCACATTTCTTAGCAACTGCTCTTTTGATCTCGCCTTCATCAGGAGATCGTCCAAGTACGGGATAATTGTGACCCCCCTGCTTGTGTAGGAGTACCATCATTTCCGCCATCACCTTGGTGAAGACCCTCGTGGCCGTGGAAAGCCCAAACGGCAACGCCTGAAATTGGTAATAACAATCCTGCACCGCAAATCTTAGGAATGCCTGATGAGGAGGATATATCGGGACGTGTAAGTAGGCATCCTTTATGTCGACTGACGCCATAAAATCCCCCCTTCTAGGCTGGAGACCACAGCTCGAAGAGATTCCATCTTGAACTTGAAAGTTTTCAAGTATGGATTGAGGGATTTTAGGTTCAGAATTGGTCTGACCGAACCGTCCGGCTTTGGCACGACAAAGAGGTTCGAATAGAACCCTTCCCCCCCGTCGGGACGGGGGAACAGGGACAATGACCCTCTGTTGACACAGCTTTTGTATTGCAGCATTTACCACTTCTCTTTCTGGAAGAGAAACTGGCAAGGCCGATTTGAAAAAGCGGCGGGGGCGCATCTCCTGAAACTCCAGTTTTTACCCTTGGGACACTATGTCTAAGACCCAAGGATCCAGGGCCGATTGAAACCAGACTTGACTGAAGAATCGGAGACGGCCCCCCACCGGCACGGACTCCCTCTGGGGAGCCCCAGCGTCATGCGGTGGACTTGGTAGAGGCGGGGGAGGACTTTTGGTCCTGTACGCCAGACACAGCAGGGGACCTTTTTCCCCTTCCTCTACCCTTTGAAGCGAGGAAGGACGAGCCCTTTCTTTTTTGTACTTATTAGGCTAAAAGGACTGCATCTGATAATGGGGCGCCTTTTTCTGTTGTGTGGGAACATAAGGAAGAAAAGATGACTTACCCGCAGTAGCGGTAGACACCAGGTCAGCAAGGCCGTCACCAAACAAGACACTACCTTTAAAAGGGAGAGCTTCCATAGCTTTCTTGGAGTCGGCATCAGCATTCTATTGATGAATCCACAGCGCCCTCCTGGCCGAGACCGCCATTGCATTGGCCCTTGATCCCAAGAGGCCAATATCTCTCGCCGCATCCTTCAGGTAATCTGCAGCGTCCTTGATATAATCAAGAGTCAAAAGAATGTTATCCTTATCAAGGGTATCCATGTCGGAAGCTAAATTATCAGCCCACTTAGCAATAGCACTACTCACCCACGCCAACGCCACAGCAGGCCTGAGTAGTGCACCAGTAGTAACGAAAATGGCCTTCAATGTCATCTCCTGCTTGCGATCCGCCGGATCCTTGAGGGCAGCCGTGTCAGGAGACGAAAGCGCCACCTTTTTGGACAGTCGGGACAGAGCCTTGTTCACATTGGGAGACGACTCCCATTTCTCCCTGTCATCAGAGGGGAAAGGATATGCCATAAAAATTCTCTTGGGAATCTGCCACCTTTTGTCAGGCGACTCCCAAGCCTTTTCACAAAGAGCGTTCAGGTCATGAGAGGGGGGGGAAAGTCACCTCAGGCTTTTTTCCCTTATACAAACAAACCCTCTTATCTGGAACAGGAGGCTCTTCAGAAATATGTAAAACATCTTTAATAGCCACAAACATGTACTGAATACTCTTAACCATTTTCGGATGTAAACTGGCCTCATTGAAGTCGACACTGGAATCAGAGTCTGTGTCGGTATCTGTATCTGGGTAAATGAACGTATTTGTGACCCTGAGGGGGTCTGTACCTGAGACAAAGCGTCCTCCATGGATTTTCTCCATGTTTGTGTCTGAGAATCAGATTTATCTAGCCTCTTAGACAATAATGCCACATTTGCATTCAATGTACTCAACATATTTACCCAATCAGCAGTCGGCTGTGACGACAGAGTCATTCCCAAATCTTTCTCCACGCCCCCAGTAACTTCCTCCGGGGAGGAACACTCAGCCTCAGACATATCGACACGTTGGTGTGTGGGAGCATGGAGCGCAGCGCGACCGCTGCACTGTACCTCCGTTACTGAAGTCTTCTGCCGTCACTGAAGTCTTCTGTTCTTCTAATACTCACCCGGCTTCTTACTTCTGGCTTCTGTGAGGGGGGTGACGGCGCGGCTCCGGGAACAAGCAGCTAGGCGCACCAAGTGATCGAACCCTCTGGAGCTAATGGTGTCCAGTAGCCTAAGAAGCAGAGCCCTTAACTCAGAAGAAGTAGGTCTGACTTCTCTCCCCTCAGTCCCACGAAGCAGGGAGCCTGTAGCCAGCAGGTCTCCCTGAAAATAAAAAACCTAACATAAAGTCTTTCCAGAGAAACACAGAAGAGCTCCCCTAGTGTGTGTCCAGTCACTCCTGGGCACAGAATCTAACTGAGGTCTGGAGGAGGGGCATAGAGGGAGGAGCCAGTTCACACCCAGTAAAAGTCTTATAGTGTGCCCATGTCTCCTGCGGATCCCGTCTATACCCCATGGTCCTTTTGGAGTCCCCAGCATCCTCTAGGACGTAAGAGAAAGCCCCTTGTGGGCTCGCTGCGCTCGCTACAGGTTCTATTCCCACTCTATGAGACACCCACAAGTGGGAATAGTCCCTCTTAGTCGGCATGCCGACTGTTGGGCGTTTTATTGCTCGGGATCCCGGCGTCGACATGATGGCCGCCAGGATCCCGAGCGCTGGTCATATGACCGGATTCCCTCATGGGTATGCAATTTAGCAGTGACACTAATAAAACAGGGATTTTCTGTTCAATAAAAACATATCACCACAGAAGGAAAAATGATTTGGGGCACTGTGCTTGAGAAATGCCTCCAGGTACCAGTTTAAGGGAGACATGTACTAAGCAGTGATAAAAGTGGAGAAGTGAGCCAGTGGAGAAGTTGCCCACGGCAACCAATCAGCTGCTCTGTATACTTTTATAGTATACAAATTTTAAATGTTACGTCAATGCTGATTGGTTGATGCTGATTATGGTCCATAAGGTGCACAAATACAAACCGACCCAGAAATCATTTAAATAATGGGCAGACCTAGGGTGCCATTTTGTTCTCATTGGCAGACCGTGTCAGTAGCAGCAATATCTGTCATACTCACTGGAAGCATTCATCTTCTCCAGATACATTCTTTAAATACTGCTTCAGAGAGCTGCAAAACTCGCCCACAGACTTCTGGGAGACTTTCATTTCTTGCCGCACCAAGAAAAGGTACTGAGAACAGAGAGGAGGGTAGTAAGAACAGGATATATAGTGTATATATTATACGTAGCTTATAAAAGGATTTCCAGAAGTCAAAACAGTATGTCTCTCATTAACCTGTGTGTACTTGGGCGCCATAATTTCACTGGCATCATACCCATGGGGCAAGTAAATTCTCCTTATAAACCAACTCTGCTATACAGTATGGGGGGGAGAGAGAGGGAGGGGGATGGGTAGAAACATGCCCAATTAAAAATACCAGAGCTTGCTTGACATGCTACAGGGGTTGTAGATGCACCCCAGAGGAAGTCCAGGGTCCGGGATCACCAGCAGACGGACGGACACCTGGACTGTCGAGCTCTCATACTCCAGGAACTTTACTGTATCTATCTCCACCTTATCTCTCGCCAAGCTTTGCTCAATCTCCCCCTCAATGGCCAATGTGTCTATAGCCTATTAACTCTAAGGCTGCATTCTACAGAAGATTGGTTCCGTACCACCCACAAAATGGCTGCTTCCGTTGTGAGAAGGCTACTTCTGCACTTTAGGATGAAACAGCCTCTAGAGTCAAATACGATATATTTATAACTTAAAAAGGGACGATGTGGAGCATAGATGATGGTAATCCATACTCCCCATGAATCATACGTTTTTAAACAGTTTAGCATGTACCACAAATATCTGCGGATCAGAGAAGCAGTGAGCGAGATAGGAAGTGGGTAAAACGTCTCATATAATCCCTCGGCGGCGACAGATAATTGGACGCACACCGCAGGCAAGATATTTCCTCAGAAATAAAAAGTGACACATACTAAACCGCATGTGACATCTTCATCTCGCTAAAATGTCACAGCAAGGCTGGCGCGCTGGCAGCCAAGGAGCCCCATTCTACCAATTACATCAGGGTGATTGCAACGAAATGCAGGCTGAGGTATAATTACACAAAGGAAATAGGATTAGTGATAAATCAGAGGCGTTCTCCTGTCATATCCAATACTCACCACAGAAGAGGTATTCTCATTGTCAGACAGTCTCTGGTGCAAATCAAAGGACAGTGTCTGAAAGGGAAATACAGGACAGTGTGTCTTCCTCTGCTGCACATTGCACAGCGTATCACTAATGCTAGCATGCTTACATTCAGTGCTGGGAGCAAAATGTCATCCGACAGAAGGATAGTGCTTAAATGTGTATAGTACTCAGTAGCCAAAACTATTGCCGTCATTGGTGAATGAGATCTAGTCCTAAAACATACAACTCAAACACGGATATGACATGTGTAGCAGGTAATGTGGACATAGGGGAGGTTTAAGAGAGGAAGGGGCCTCATCTCCAGCGTTGCAGTGGCACGGGCGCCATATTTCCGGGGACAGCTCTACTGTGCATGATCAAATCACCAGGAAAATGGCAGTGGCGCCCATTTACCTGGTGATTTCTGCAGCCAGCGTGTCAGTAAGTATAATTATATGGGTGCAGGGTGTGCGGAGTGTGGGCCCCCTAGACCTAGGGACCCGTGTGCACCACACACCCTGCACTCATTATAGATACACCAGTGTGCTGACGTTAGACACGTTTATCTCTCTCTCTCTCTCTCTATACATATACACAGGTTGAGTATCCCATATCCAAATATTCCGAAATAAGGAATATTTTGTCATTTACATCAGTCCCTGCCCCAGTGGAGCTTACGATCTGCGGGGCCCATTTATCAACGTGTTTTTCTGCTATTTAAAACTCATTGCGCATGGTGCTCCAGCCAATCAGCTCCTAGCTATCATTTTTCAAACACATGACAGGAACTGATTGGCTGGAGCACCATTCATCATATGCAACAAGTTTTAAATAGCTAAAACTCATTGATAAATGGGCCCCTATATTCCCTACCACGTGTACACACACACACACACACACCCCCCCCCCCCTCCCCCCGCAGGGTTAATTTTTGTGTCAGACGCCAATTAACCCACTGCTGTAATATGTTTTTGGATTATGGTAGGAAACAGTTGCACCTGGAAGAAACCCCGGCAAACACGGGGGGAATGTACAAACTCCACACAATTAGGACTGTGGTGGGAATCAAACCCAAGGCCTCAGTGCTGTGAGGGAGTAATGCTCACCACTATGCCAACCGTGTTGCCCACATCCAGTGGCGGATCCAGGTGGGGGGCACTTGGGCCCGTGCCCCCCCCCCCCCCTGTCATTTGTGGCAGTTTTTTCTTTTTCTAATTGGAGAGCAGCAGCCAGCGGCGGATTGATACGCCAGGATGCCGTGACGGATTGCTGGTGGGCTGAGCTCCGTCCTGCTGCAGCTATGAAGTTGCTGGATGCCGCCCGCCCACTATGCAAATACTCCAGCCGCAGCCAGAGCAGTGAGGGGCCGGGCATCCCACATATCCAGGCTGGCAGCCTCTCACTGCGCTGCTGCGGCTGGAGTATTTGCATGGTGGGCGGCATCCTTCCTGCTGGTGCTAGTCCAACCTTGAAGACCGGAGCTGCTGCGGAGTGCGGGACTGCGGCGGGTATGATGGCTGAGAAACAGCGTCCGACCTCAGCTGCTGAGCCTGGACACTGGTACCAGGAAGCAGGCTTAGGTAAGCAGGAGGGGGGCTGGCCAGCTTTGCTGCTGAGAGGCAGCCCCTGTGATCAGCTCACTACTCTGGCTGCAGCCCACATATGAGAGTTCTCTTTGACCCCACACTCACACACAGCCCCCTGCACACTGCCCCCTAGACTCCTCACACACTGCCCCTGTCCCTCACACGCTGCCCCCTGCACCCTGACCCTCTCACACTGCCCCCTGCCTCTCACACACTGCCCCCTGCCTCTCACACACTGCCCCCTGACCCTCACACGCTGCCCCCTGCCCCTCACACACTGCCCCCTGCACCCTGCCCCTCACACGCTGCCCCTGCCCCTCACACGCTGCCCCTGCACCTCACATGCTGCCCCTGTACCCACCACCTCACACACTGCCCCCTGCCCCTAACATGCTGCCCCTTGTAGTGGTGACATACCCCATTTCTGGAAGCGCATGCACCGAAGTCGCACGCAAATGTACTTGCCCCATCCATGGTGCCCCCCCTATCATTTTCTTCTTGATCCACCCCTGCCCACATCACTCCTACTACTGCCCACCTTTATTATACTGACATATATAGTAGATGTACTTCCCTCGAGGTGGTCTTCAGGTTGCCAACTGTCGGGATCCCGGCGCACAGTATACCGCCGCCGGAATCCCGACAGCCGGCATACCGACAGTTTTTCTCCCTCATGGGGGTCCACGACCCCCCTGGAGGGAGAATAAATAGCGTGGTGCACGTAGCGCGCCACCGTGCCCGCAGCGTGGCGAGTGCAGCGAGCCCGCAAGGGGCTCATTTGCGCTCGCCACGCCGTCGATATGCCAGCGGTCGGCCTTCCGGCGCCGGTATGCTGGTCGCCGGGAGCTCGGTCGCCGGCATACCATACCACACCCCTTCCCTCAGACTGAGGAATTAATATGTCCCCTGTATACCTCTGTATAAGCTCTGTAGGAAGGGAGGAATCTGACACCAAGTAAAATGACAACTGATAATTGGATGGACTTTGGCATTTGTCCAATCCAGACCTGGCTGTCGTGTCATCCAGTGTGTCCAATGACTCCTCTCTATAGAGGTCCTTGGCCCGTCCTGATCCATGACTTGGGAAGTCCTGTAAACCAGTACTACATGTGATCAAACAAACTAGGGCCCTCATTCCGAGTTGATCGCTAGCTGTCGTTGTTCGCTGCGTAGCGATCAGTGAAAAAACAGCTAATCTGCGCATGCGTATGCACCGCAATGCACACGCGCGTCGTACGGGTACGAAGTCCTTTGTGGTTTTGCACTGGTTCTAGCGACGATTCCAATCGCACAGCCGAACGCAAGGAGATTGACAGGAAGTGGGAGTTTCTGGGTGGCAACTGACCGTTTTCTGGGAGTGTTTGGAAAAACGCAGGCGTGGCCGGGTGTTTGCTGGGCGGGTATCTGACGTCATTACCGTGTCACTCGTCGCAGCAATCATCGCACAGAATAAGTAACTACAGGGCTGGTCTTGTTCTGCACAAAATGTGTTTGCTGCCGCGCGGCTGCACAGGCGTTCGCACTCCTGCAAAGCGAAAATACACTCCCCCGTGGGCGGCGACTATGCGTTTGCATGGCTGCTAAAAGTAGCTAGCGAGCGATCAATTCGGAATGAGGGCCTAAGAAGTGATGAGTTCGCTGGAGATGAATAAGGAAACTTAGGAGCTCTCCTATCACATGTCGCTTCCAAAAGCGCCAGGATTTGCTGCTGTTTCAGAGAATCCATGTAGCTGGTCACAGTGGGCTACTACCAAATGCCCTGGACTTATAAAGTGCGAGTGTTACACATGTACTTGTCATTTCCTTTCATTAAACACTTTGTGGGTTGCCCTCATTTTCAGTTTTCTAGTCAGATGAAGGTGACAGAAGAGGTAATCAGGCAGAACCAAGAGAGAGGCAACAAGTGACAAGTGCCTAAATATATGGTATAAAAGTATGCAACGTTACAGAAGAAAAAGAAAAGCAACAAAAACACTTAGAGGAATTCTGCTATCATTATACTGTAAAAACTATTACTGACTAGGCTGGTGAGCTTCCATTACTGTGATTCCACCTGATTCCCATTCTGTGAGAGGAAATGGCCCCTTAGGCCAAAGGACATCGCGTCTTACAGCTCTCAGTAACAGGTTCTAGTCTCCAAGGCAAATGGCGTCAAGCAGAGGTGAAACCTGGTTCATCTTATCAATGGGGGTATGAATGTTCTTCCGAGAATACACGGCAACAGTAATTGCTTATTACCAGTATTATTTATAATAATAATAATAATAATAATAATTTTATGGTTCTGCTGCCTATTTAAAACCTATATATGGTAAACACGAGAATATGATCATATACTCTATGGCTAACAGAGTTAGGGCCCAATTCAGACCTAATAGCTGCAGTGCGTTTTTCGCCCAGCGGTCGATCAGCAATAGACTGCGCTTGCGTATGTACCGCAATGCGCACGCGCGTCGGCAAACAACAACAGGCATCGCCGGTCAGCGACAGGCTGGTGCGAAAAATCCAATCGCACAGCCATTTGCAAGGTGATTGACAGGAAGAGGCCGTTTGCGGGTGGTACCTGACCGTTTTCTGGGAGTGTCAGATAAAACGCAGGCGTTCCCAAGCGTTTTCAGGGAGGGTGTGTGACGTCAGCTCCGGACATGATCAGTCTGTTCTCATCACACTGGAGGAGTAAGTCCTGGGCTGCGCACATACTGCACGCAGTGGAAAAACCAGCCACTGATGAGTGAGGTGCGAACGGATTTGATCTGTCCGCTGACTAAGGGATTGTTAGCAGCTCGGCGCACACTTGCATGGTGAATATACACTCCCCTTGGGCGGCGACTATCTGATCGCAGGACAACAATTTTAGCAGCCCAGCGATCAGATATGAATCACCCCCTTGGTTCAGCCATCTCCAATTAATATACTGTTGCGGTAAAGACCTATAATGGTACCTGGAAGCCTGGAGCATAGTAATCAGATACATAGGGCGGGATGTAATTTAGTCCGAGTTGGGGCGGCCGTGCGGGATTCCGGCCGAACTCGAGTTTTTTTTAAAGGGGTAATAGTGTTACAAGGCATGGTTTAGCCCTGTACATGATTGCCCCTTTAAAAAAGTCTGCGTTTGTCCGGTATCCGGCATGGCCGCCCCAACTCGGACTAAATTACATCTCGCCCATAGCGCGAGCACAGCACAAAATTCCTACCTTATGCGCGCACTTCAGTAAGGATGTGTCAGAGGAAATGGTTTGGGGATATACTTAGAAGCCTATGTATAACCCTGAAACAAGGCCTCTTGTACAATTTGCTCAGTTTAATAAAGATATATTGATTTTGCTGCCCTGGACAGGCTGTTGCGATACATTTCATGCGTGTGTGACTATCTGCATTGGTGGCAGTGGGCTCAGCACTTCTCCATATCCTTCAATGACCAAGACAAGCCTCAGCTCACATACGTGGGTGTTTATACATACTGCACATTGGCCCTCATTCCGAGTTGTTCGCACTGTAATTTTCTTCGCATCGCAGCGATTTTCCGCTAATTGCGCATGCGCAATGTTCGCACTGCGACTGCGCCAAGTAAATTTGCTAAGAAGTTTGGTATTTTACTCACGGCATTACGAGGTTTTTTCTTCGTTCTGGTGGTCGGAGTGTGATTGACAGGAAGTGGGTGTTTCTGGGCGGAAACTGGACGTTTTATGGGAGTGTGTGAAAAAAAGCTACCGTTCCTGGGAAAAACGCGGGAGTGGCTGGAGAAACGGGGGAGTGTCTGGGCGAACGCTGGGTGTGTTTGTGACGTCAAACCAGGAACGACAAGCTGATCGCACTGGAAGAGTAAAGGGCCCTACACACTTAAAGATTATCTGTCCAATCTGTCTGATTGGAAAGAAAATCTGGCAATGTCTGGGAGCAAATGACAATCAACCATTTGCTCCCAAAATCCAGAAAATGGACAGAAATGGTTGTTAAGATCAATTGTTTTAACGAAACAAACTTAACCAATTTGTTTGAAAGTCCATTTTTGTCTGCTGTCCAGTGTTTGAGAGCAAATGGTCAATTGTCATTTGCTCCCATACATTACCAGATTTTTGTTCCAACCAGAAAGATTGGACAGATAATCTTTAAGTGTGTAGAGAACTTAAGTCTCGAGCTACTCAGAAACTGCACAGATAAATCTTTTTGCAATATTGCGAATCTTTCGTTCGCAATTTTGCTAAGCTAAGATTCACTCCCAGTAGGCGGCGGTTTAGCGTGTGCAATGCTGCTAAAAGCAGCTTGCAAGCGAACAACTCGGAATGAGGGCCATAATACCAATGGCAGTTGTACAGGACCATAATAGTAGCTACTGCTAAAAGTCTGGAACACGGATCACTTTCCTTCCGGCTTTTATGTAACTCTGACAGGATCGGTCACAATTCGGGTCCCTGAAGGGAAAATACAGAGCACTTCTTTACTGATGTCTCTGACACAGCTGCCCGGCGCTGCAGAGGCCGCTTTTATATATGAAACTGAGGGCACAGTGGTGAATCACGCTGCCACACAGAATGGTGATAAGTCGGAGACAGTAACCCTCACACAGCGGGGATGTGATAAATCTTCAGCATCTCTCAGCAGTGTTTGTGGAGAACGTTCATTCCATACATAGGGAGATGTCTCACTGTGCTGTGGTCATGCTATATCAGTGTAGATAGCACAGCAAATACTGCATTATTATCAATGGGGACTACACTCTGACCCATGTACCAAACTTTATGGAGGTATTTTCGCCTGAGAGGGGTCTTACAATGCTTCTCCCGTGTCCTGTGTCACGCTCCGGAACACGTCACTTTGCGCGTGCGCAGTGGCAGATTCCCCAGAGGAGTATTTCAGAAATGTGCAGGGGATCTAACTCGCTATACTGCAGGTGTAACTTGTAGGGACAGTGCTTATGTCCCCGTGGGAGGCAGTCGGTTGACCGTCTGGCGGGATCCCGGCAGTCAGGATACCGACGCCGGAATTCCGACACCACCTGAAATACCGGCGGTCGGAGTCCTGACCGCCGGCTGGTTATCCCTCTTGGATGGTGGTCCACGCCACCCCCTAAAGGGGAATAGAACCGGGCCCAAAGTGTGGCCAGCGCAGCGAGCACGCAAGGGGACACACTGCGTTTGCCGGCGGGAACCGGCTGTCGCACTACAGGCATCTATCTCCTGACCGCTGGGATCCCGACCGTCGGGATCTCGTACTGATATCGTCCCTGCAATTTAACTTTAGTACATGGCGGGGATATTTTCTTTCAGAATGAAAATAACCGTTGGGTGTTGCGATTATTAATACATAGACCCCTTACAACTCACGAATGTTCTGGACACATACATTGTCTTGTTACTTCACTTACTTTGTTCACTTTTGTGCTTTTTACTATGCAAGTTTTGCTGCTTTGCTTTTGTCCACATTAAATTCAAGTAAAAATGAACAGCAAAGAGAACACAACTGCTGGAAAAAAATGGCCGTGTGATCAGCCCTTTATTCAGCATTCCCAGAAGTGGGGCATCTCTTATGCAGAGTCATGGGGGTACATTTACTAACATTCGTAATTCCCGAAAATAGGTCAAAGTTCAATCACGAATGACATCGACAGTGTAAAACTGCAACTTTTTGAATTTATTACGATGGATTTACTAAGCTGTCGTATTCGTGTTTTTCTTTTCTTCCGATGTCGATGTCATTCGTTTTTTTTTACCTAATTTTACGGCAGTGATTAGCAAAACACTGCCTTTTTTTTTTAACAATCAATCTCGGCCGGATCTGTGTGATCCGTGCTGGGGTTCTTTTATTTTTTTATTTTTAATTAAACAATGTAAAATCCCCCCAAAAAATGCGTGGGGTCCCCCCTCCTAAGCATAACCAGCCTCGGGCTCTTTGAGCCGATCCTGGTTGCAGAAATATGTGGAAAAAAATGACAGGGGTTCCCCCATATTTAAGCAACCAGCATCGGGCTCTGCGCCTGGTCCTGGTCCCAAAAATACGGGGGACAAAAAGAGTAGGGGTCCCCCGTATTTTTAAAACCAGCACCGGGCTCCACTAGCTGGACAGATAATGCCACAGCCGGGGGTCACTTTTATACAGCGCCCTGCGGCCGTGGCATCAAAAATCCAACTAGTCACCCCTGGCCGGGGTACCCTGGGGGAGTGGGAACCCCTTCAATCAAGGGGTCCCCCCCCCCCAGCCACCCAAGGGCCAGGGGTGAAGCCCGAGGCTGTCCCCCCCCATCCAATGGGCTGCGGATGGGAGGGCTGATAGCCTTTGTTGTAAAATAAAAGATATTGTTTTTAGTAGCAGTACTACAAGTCCCAGCAAGCCTCCCCCGCATGCTGGTACTTGGAGAACCACAAGTACCAGCATGCGGCGGAAAAACGGGCCCGCTGGTACCTGTAGTACTACCACTAAAAAAATACCCAAAAAAACACAAGACACACACACCGTGAAAGTATAATTTTATTACATACATACACACATACATACATACTTACCTTATGTTCCCACGCAGGTCGGTCCTCTTCTCCAGTAGAATCCAAGGGGTACCTGTTGAATAAATTCTACTCACGAGATCCAGGGGTCCAGGCTCCTCGGCAAATCCAGGGATAATCCACGTACTTGAATAAAACAAAAAAACGGTTGCCCGACCACGAACTGAAAGGTGACCCATGTTTGCACATGGGTCACCTTCCCACGAATGCCAGAAACCCACTTTGCCTTCTGGCTAAGTGGGTTTCTTCAGCCAATCAGGGAGTGCCACGTTGTAGCACTCTCCTGATCAGCTGTGTGCTCCTGTCTTCACTGACAGGCGGCACACGGCAGTGTTACAATGTAGCGCCTATGCGCTACATTGTAACCAATGATGGGAACTTTCTGCCCTGCGGTTGACCTAAAGTGACGTCACCGCTGAGCAGAAAGTTCCCAGCATTGGTTACAATGTTGCGCATAGGCGCTACATTGTAACACTGCCGTGTGCCGCCTGTCAGTGAAGACAGGAGCACACAGCTGATCAGGAGAGTGCTACAACGTGGCACTCCCTGATTGGCTGAAGAAACCCACTTAGCCAGAAGGCAAAGTGGGTTTCTGGCATTCGTGGGAAGGTGACCCATGTGCAAACATGGGTCACCTTTCAGTTCGTGGTCGGGCAACCGTTTTTTTGTTTTATTCAAGTACGTGGATTATCCCTGGATTTGCCGAGGAGCCTGGACCCCTGGATCTCGTGAGTAGAATTTATTCAACAGGTACCCCTTGGATTCTACTGGAGAAGAGGACCGACCTGCGTGGGAACATAAGGTAAGTATGTATGTATGTATGTGTGTATGTATGTAATAAAATTATACTTTCACGGTGTGTGTGTCTTGTGTTTTTTTGGGTATTTTTTTAGTGGTAGTACTACAGGTACCAGCGGGCCCGTTTTTCCGCCGCATGCTGGTACTTGTGGTTCTCCAAGTACCAGCATGCGGGGGAGGCTTGCTGGGACTTGTAGTACTGCTACTAAAAACAATATCTTTTATTTTACAACAAAGGCTATCAGCCCTCCCATCCGCAGCCCATTGGATGGGGGGGGGACAGCCTCGGGCTTCACCCCTGGCCCTTGGGTGGCTGGGGGGGGGGGGACCCCTTGATTGAAGGGGTTCCCACTCCCCCAGGGTACCCCGGCCAGGGGTGACTAGTTGGATTTTTGATGCCACGGCCGCAGGGCGCTGTATAAAAGTGACCCCCGGCTGTGGCATTATCTATCCAGCTAGTGGAGCCCGGTGCTGGTTTTAAAAATACGGGGGACCCCTACTCTTTTTGTCCCCCGTATTTTTGGGACCCAGACCAGGCGCAGAGCCCGATGCTGGTTGCTTAAATATGGGGGAACCCCTGTCATTTTTTTCACCATATTTCTGCAACCAGGATCGGCTCAAAGAGCCCGAGGCTGGTTATGCTTAGGAGGGGGGACCCCACGCAATTTTTTTTTTAAAAATAAACACTTTCCCACCCCTTCCCACTGATATACATGCACGGATCTCATGGATCCGTGCATGCCTATCCAAACACGAATAAAAAAAAAAGTTCTGTTTTTTTTTAGCACTTTTTTACGAGTTGTAATTTTTCACGGCAGTGTTTGTTCTTTTTTTGCTTTGCACTTCTTAGTAAATGACCGAGATTCATACTTAAACAGCCGCGTTTTGACCGATGGTGTATTCATTCGTAATTTTTTACCTGAACTTGCAAAAAATTACGAATGCCCTCATCACTGCCGTGATTAGTGTTTAGTAAATGACCGAGATTAACCGAGATGACACTTTGAAGAAAAAACGGCATCTCGGTCAAAATCGGGAGCTTAGTAAATATACCCCATGGAGGGCAGCACATTGATGTAAAGATGAGGAATGCCTCTTTGTCAGCCATGCTATACTATAACTAAGCCAAAATGTATCATACTATAGGGGTATATTATGTCATAGATGAGACACAAATCAGATAACCGGTCTCCAACCTACCACAGAGGTAAGCCATTTGTTGGGCTACAACAATATGGCTGAGAATGCAGTGCATTCATTCACCAGGAGTAACCATGGCAATACTTCCTACATCCCTTGCTGCAATTCTACCAATATTAGTTTAGCAGAGGGAACCACAAATTTTAATTTGCCCTCACATTTACTGGAGGGGGGGGGGGGGTAGATATTTTGTGCGCTATTCTCTTCTCAGCGCAGGGCAGCAGCTTCATGGGACCTGGCAGCTGAGGGGTACTAACTGGGGCCACTGCAGATTCTACCCCCACTACTCTCTTGTAGTTATGGCCATGGCTGAGCCCACATACTGCATGCCTGCACTGTGGGTACATGACAGGTATACCTTAAACAGCAACCATGCTATTTATGGGGCACTGACCGACAGAACAAACTGACAGAGAACAGGGGTCTATGTATTAAGCTTTGGAGAGAGATAAAGGGGGTTATTCCGAGTTGATCGTTCGCTAGCTACTTTCTGCAAGTGTGCGAACGCCTGTGCAGCCGAGCGGTACAAAAAAGTTTTATGCAGTTTCTGAGTAGGTTTGAACTTACTCAACCGCTGCGATCACTTCAGAGTGTCCGGTCCCGGAATTGACGTCAGACACCTGCCCTGCAAACGCTTGGACAAGCCTGCGTTTTTCCAAACACTCCCAGAAAACGGTCAGTTGACACCCATAAACGCCCTATTCCTGTAAATCTCCTTGCGATCGGCTGTGCGAATTCTTTGTTAAATCCATTGCTCAGCAACGATCCGCTTTGTACCCTTACGACGTACCTGCGCATTGCGGTGCATTCGCATGCGCAGTTTTGACCTGATCGCACCGCAGCGAAAAAACCTAGCGTGCGATCAAGTCGGAATGACCCCCAAAGTACCAGCCAATCAGCTCCTAACTGCCATGTTACAGGAGCTGATTGGCTGGTACTTTATCTCCATCGACTTTATCTCCAAGGCTTAGTACATAGACCCCATAGGCCTGTATGTGCATGATCTTCTGGTCTCGCTTCTTATCTGACAGATTACAAAGCAGTGTGTGTCAATATACTGATCTCTTAACACATATAACGCCTAGTGTTCATTCTAGCACCCTGCACCTTTCAAATCCTGTGCAGTTCCTCTTTCCTTACTGAAGGTGTCGCTCTCTGCTCTGGTGCTTCTCAGCACACACAGATCTGTATCACAGCACTGAGTTGGGGGAAGAGAGATGCAGATGCACACTCTTAGCACTAAGAACACTGATAATAAAAATAATTTAAATAAACCCTCACAATTAACATGGAGAATAATTGAAGTTCTTAGCACACATTTGCGCAAATATGCGGGCCCATGTACCGCGGCCAGGTGACTTCATCACATGGGTCCCTAACATCCCTAATATCACATTCTATAAATATATACAGGACTTACCTCTAAATAGGGCCTGGCAGCGGCACATGGGCCCGCATATTGGCGCAAATGTGTGCTAAGAACTTCAATTATACTCCATGTTAATTGTGAGGGTTTATTTAAATTATTTTTATTATCAGTGTTCTTAGTGCTAAGAGTGTGCATCTGCATCTCTCTTCCCCCAGCATAGTATTAGAAGCCTCAGCATGATAGCACCTCTTGATAGCTTTAGTAATAGGATGTGCAATCCAGGTTCCCCCCTGTTTTTCACAGCACTGAGTAACAGATCAGAGTGTGCTGAGAAGCACCACAGCAGAGTGCGACACCCCAGGCAGAAAAGAGGAACTGCACGGATTTTGAAAGGTGCAGGGTGCTAGAATGAACACTAACGCCTCTGCAGAAACTCAGGACCACACGGCGGGGTAAGAAGTAGGAGATCCTGACCAGCCTTTGAGACCCATGCACTGATATTAGTGCCTAAATAAATTTCATGATGATCTATTAAATGACCCAAATTTGTCTCTTAGATATGGTTCTGCACGCTGACCTACTGTGTTCCGTAGAACAGTAATACTCTCTCCCACTATTATATAACTCACAGCTGTGCAGTGCTGTGTACTTGTATACTGCTCTGCAAAAAATGCCATGAGAACCTACAGCAAGAAGGGATTAAGGGGGTCATTCTGAGTTGATCGTAGCTGTGCTAAATTTAGCATAGCTACAATCATTCACACTGACATGTGGGGGGACGCCCGGCACAGGGCTAGTCCGCCCCGCATGTCAGTGCCGGCCACCCCCCGCAGAAGTGCAAAGGCATCGCACAGTGGCGATGCCTTTGCACTTCAAGAGTAGCTCCCGACCAGCGCAGCTTTAGCGTGCTGGCTGGGAGCTTCTCGTCGCACCCCGGCCCGCAGCGGCTGCGTGTGACGTCACGCAGCCACCGTGGCACCCCCCCCCCCCCCCAACGGTCCGGCCACGCCTGCGTTGGCTGGCCCTCGCCCCCTAAACGGCGGCTTAACGCCGCTGTCCAGCCCTCTTCCGCCCAGCGACCGCCTCTGCATCAGAGGCAATCGCTAGGCAACGACGGCTGGCATGCGCAGTTCCGACCCGATCGCTGCGAGAAACTGCAGCGAGCGATCGGGTTGGAATGACCCCCTAAGTGTATGGGGCCCCCAGGGCAACTAACTTGTGGGGGCCCCTACCAATAACATTACTCATCAATACGATATGAAATAGGTTAAACACGCTATAGTGCCCCCATTTCCTATTATGCCATACACAAACCCCAGGTCACATATGCCTAAGTGCCCCCATGCTGGTGATGTAGCTATATGTGGGGGCTACTGGGTGACTACCCCGACTGCCCTGTTAATACAGCTCTGTTCCTCAGTTTCTTCCTTGCTTTAAGGAATCAGAAAAAGACTGAAGGGTAACAGAGAGCAGAGAAGCGGAACCAGCTATACAATACCACACAGGTTCTCCAACTCGGTCCCCAGCACCCCACACAGTACATATTTTCCAGGTCTCCTCACAGAATCACAAGTGATATAGGGGGTAATTCCAAGTTGATCGCAGCAGGATTTTTGTTAGCAATTGGGCAAAACCATGTGCACTGCAGGGGAGGCAGATATAACATGTGCAGAGAGAGTTAGATTTGGGTGGGGTGTGTTCAATCTGCAATCTAATTTGCAGTGTAAAAATAATGCAGCCAGTATTTACCCCGCACAGAAACAAAATAACCCACCCAAATCTAACTCTCTCTGCACATATTATATCTGCCTCCCCTGCACTGTACATAGTTTTGCCCAATTGCTATCAAAAATCCTGCTGCGATCAACTTGGAATTACCCCCATAATGAGCTCTACCTGTGGATGTTTTAAAACGTGTCAGTGAGTAATCACTACACCTGTGCTTCTGCTAGGTGATCTGGAAAACATGAGCTGTCCAGGTGGAATGCAGGCTTGAAGTCAGCCAGCCACAGAACCTGTGTAACTCATTAGTGTCCCGGTTTAAAGGGATAGTGGCGGTCAGTCCGAGTTGATCGCTCGCTGACGATTTTCGCAGCATTTAGGTAAAAAAATGTCAAAACTGCGCATGCGTTTGCACCACAATGCGCAGGCGCGTCGTACGGGTACAAAGAGGATCGGTGCAGGGCGATGGATTTAACGAAGATTCCATTCGCACAGCCGAACGCAAGGTGATTGGGAGTGTTTGGGAAAACGCAGGTGTGTCCAGGCGTTTGCTGGGCGGGTGTCTGACGTCAATTCCGGCACCAAAAAGACTGAAGTGATCGCAAGGGCTGAGTAAGTCCAGAGCTACTCTGAAACTGCACAAAATGTTTTTGCTGCGCTCGGCTGCAAAGCAAAAATACACTCGCCCGTGGGCGGCAACCATGCGTTTGCACGGCTGCTAAAAGTAGCTAGCGAGCGAACAACTCGGAATGACCCACAGTATGGTAAGCCTACAGATAAATTTAGGCTCTAGTATAATTCCATACAGTGAGAATAAGGGGGCGGGGCATGCCTCTTCCACGCATATGGACAGGCAGATCAGACCGCATGGACCTGCAGCCAGATCACAGCATACAAATTGAGATGGAGATATGTGTGGGTGCAGATTTTCAGAAATAAAATGGATTAATTTGTGCAGCAAATGTTTAACGCAATATGGGGGTAATTCCAAGTTGATCACAGCAGGAAATATTTTAGCAGTTGGGCAAAACCATGTGCACTGCAGGGGGGCAGATATAACATGTGCAGAGAGAGTTATATTTGGGTGGGTTATTTTGTTTCTGTGCAGGGTAAATACTGGCTGCTTTATTTTTACACTGCAATTTCGATTGCAGATTTAACTCACCACACCCAAATCTAACTCTCTCTGCACATGTTATATCTGCCCCACCTGCAGTGCACATGGTTTTGCCCAACTGCTAACAAAGTTTCTGCTGCGATCAACTCAGAATTACCCCCAATAATCCAAACATTGCACTCTAAATAGTAGGCAACATCCAATTACCGACTCCTGTACCCGCCTACAATAAAAGAGATGGCAGAGGTGGCACACTGAGAGGGTGAAGTCTTCATTTCAATTCACAAAAGCGGTTAAGGGTTACCTCACTAGAATGAGCAGCTGGAGAACACAGCCGAGCAAACTGACAGTGACCTGCTGCGGGCAGCTTAATGGACGACTATAAAGTGGAACTTCCAGGGCTATTCTACACGTATGTGACCACGACGTGAAGAAAACATTTATATTTGTATAGCAACTGATATGAACTACAGACTATTGTTAACATTAAAACAGGAAGGTAAAGTCATTTAAAATAAGAATTTACTTACCGATAATTCTATTTCTCATAGTCCGTAGTGGATGCTGGGGACTCTGTAAGGACCATGGGGAATAGCGGCTCCGCAGGAGACTGGGCACAAAGTAAAAAGCTTTAGGACTACCTGGTGTGCACTGGCTCCTCCCCCTATGACCCTCCTCCAAGCCTCAGTTAGGATACTGTGCCCGGACGAGCGTACACAATAAGGAAGGATTTTGAATCCCGGGTAAGACTCAAACCAGCCACACCAATGACACCGTACAACTTGTGATCTGAACCCAGTTAACAGCATGATAACAAAGGAGCCTCTGAAAAGATGGCTCACAACAATAATAACCCGATTTTTGTAACAATAACTATGTACAAGTATTGCAGACAATCCGCACTTGGGATGGGCGCCCAGCATCCACTACGGACTATGAGAAATAGAATTATCGGTAAGTAAATTCTTATTTTCTCTAACGTCCTAAGTGGATGCTGGGGACTCCGTAAGGACCATGGGGATTATACCAAAGCTCCCAAACGGGCGGGAGAGTGCGGATGACTCTGCAGCACCGAATGAGAGAACTCCAGGTCCTCCTCAGCCAGGGTATCAAATTTGTAGAATTTAGCAAACGTGTTTGCCCCTGACCAAGTAGCTGCTCGGCAAAGTTGTAAAGCCGAGACCCCTCGGGCAGCCGCCCAAGATGAGCCCACTTTCCGTGTGGAATGGGCTTTTACAGATTTTGGCTGTGGCAGGCCTGCCACAGAATGTGCAAGCTGAATTGTACTACAAATCCAACGAGCAATCGTCTGCTTAGAAGCAGGAGCACCCAGCTTGTTGGGTGCATACAGGATAAACAGCGAGTCAGATTTTCTGACTCCAGCCGTCCTGGAAACATATATTTTCAGGGCCCTGACTACGTCTAGCAACTTGGAATCCTCCAAGTCCCTAGTAGCCGCAGGCACCACAATAGGCTGGTTTAAGTGAAATGCTGAAACCACCTTAGGAAGAAATTGAGGCCGAGTCCTCAATTCTGCCCTATCCGTATGAAAAATTAGGTAAGGGCTTTTATAGGATAAAGCCGCCAATTCTGATACACGCCTGGCTGAAGCCAGGGCTAACATCATTACCACTTTCCATGTGAGATATTTTAAGTCCACAGTGGTGAGTGGTTCAAACCAATGTGATTTTAGGAATCCCAAAACTACATTGAGATCCCAAGGTGCCACTGGAGGCACAAAAGGAGGCTGTATATGCAGTACCCCCTTGACAAACGTCTGAACTTCAGGAACTGAAGCTAGTTCTTTTTGGAAGAATATTGACAGGGCCGAAATTTGAACCTTAATGGACCCTAATTTTAGGCCCATAGACAGTCCTGTTTGCAGGAAATGCAGGAAACGACCCAGTTGAAATTCCTCTGTAGGGGCCTTCCTGGCCTCACACCACGCAACATATTTACGCCAAATACGGTGATAATGTTGCACAGTTACATCCTTCCTGGCTTTGATCAGGGTAGGGATGACTTCATCCGGAATGCCTTTTTCCTTCAGGATCCGGCGTTCAACCGCCATGCCGTCAAACGCAGCCGCGGTAAGTCTTGAAACAGACATGGTCCCTGTTGGAGCAGGTCCTTTCTTAGAGGTAGAGGCCACGGGTCTTCCGTGAGCATCTCTTGAAGTTCCGGGTACCAAGTCCTTCTTGGCCAATCCGGAGCCACGAGTATAGTCTTTACTCCTCTCCTTCTTATGATTCTCAATACCTTGGGTATGAGAGGCAGAGGAGGGAACACATACACTGATCGGTACACCCACGGTGTTACCAGAGCGTCCACAGCTATTGCCTGAGGGTCCCTTGACCTGGCGCAATATCTGTCCAGTTTTTTGTTGAGGCGGGACGCCATCATGTCCACCTTTGGTTTTTCCCAACGGTTCACAATCATGTGGAAGACTTCTGGGTGAAGTCCCCACTCCCCCGGGTGGAGATCGTGTCTGCTGAGGAAGTCTGCTTCCCAGTTGTCCACTCCCGGAATGAACACTGCTGACAGTGCTATCACATGATTTTCCGCCCAGCGAAGAATCCTTGCAACTTCCGTCATTGCCCTCCTGCTTCTTGTGCCGCCCTGTCTGTTTACGTGGGCGACTGCCGTGATGTTGTCCGACTGGATCAACACCGACTGACCCTGAAGCAGAGGTCTTGCCTGACTTAGGGCATTGTAAATGGCCCTTAGTTCCAGGATATTTATGTGAAGTGACGTTTCCATGCTTGACCACAAGCCCTGGAAATTTTTTCCCTGTGTGACTGCTCCCCAGCCTCTCAGGCTGGCATCCGTGGTCACCAGGACCCAATCCTGAATGCCGAATCTGCGGCCCTCTAGGAGATGAGCACTCTGTAACCACCACAGGAGAGACACCCTTGTCCTTGGAGACAGGGTTATCCGCTGATGCATTTGAAGATGCGATCCGGACCATTTGTCCAGCAGATCCCACTGAAAAGTTCTTGCGTGGAATCTGCCGAATGGAATCGCTTCGTAAGAAGCCACCATCTTTCCCAGGACCTTTGTGCATTGATGCACTGACACCTGGCCTGGTCTTAGGAGGTTCCTGACTAGGTCGGATAACTCCCTGGCTTTCTCCTCCGGGAGAAACACCTTTTTCTGTACTGTGTCCAGAATCATCCCTAGGAACAGCAGACGTGTCGTCGGAATCAGCTGCGATTTTGGAATATTTAGAATCCAACCGTGCTGTCGTAGTACTATTTGAGATAGTGCTACTCCGACCTCTAACTGTTCTCTGGACCTTGCCCTTATCAGGAGATCGTCCAAGTAAGGGATAATTAAGACGCCTTTTCTTCGAAGAAGAATCATCATTTCGGCCATTACCTTGGTAAAGACCCGGGGTGCCGTGGACAATCCAAACGGCAGCGTCTGAAACTGATAATGACAGTTCTGTACCACAAACCTGAGGTACCCTTGGTGAGAAGGGCAAATTGGGACATGGAGGTAAGCATCCTTGATGTCCAGAGACACCATATAGTCCCCTTCTTCCAGGTTCGCTATCACTGCTTTGAGTGACTCCATCTTGAACTTGAACCTTCTTATGTAAGTGTTCAAGGATTTCAGATTTAAATGGGTCTCACCGAGCCGTCCGGCTTCGGTACCACAAACAGAGTGGAATAATACCCCTTTCCCTGTTGTAGGAGGGGTACCTTGATTATCACCTGCTGGGAATACAGCTTGTGAATGGCTTCCAATATCGCCTCCCTGTCGGGGGGAGACGTTGGTAAAGCAGACTTCAGGAACCGGCGAGGGGGAGACGTCTCGAATTCCAATTTGTACCCCTGAGATACTACCTGCAGGATCCAGGGGTCCACTTGCGAGTGAGCCCACTGCGCGCTGAAAATCTTGAGACGGGCCCCCACCGTGCCTGAGTCCGCTTGTAAGGCCCCAGCGTCATGCTGAGGACTTGGCAGAAGCGGGGGAGGGCTTCTGTTCGTGGGAAGAGGCTGTCTGCTGCAGTCTTTTTCCCCTTCCTCTGCCCCGGGGCAGATATGAGTGGCCTTTTGCCCGCTTGCCCTTATGGGGACGAAAGGACTGAGCCTGAAAAGACGGTATCTTTTTCTGCTGCGAGGTGACTTGGGGTAGAAAGGTGGATTTCCCGGCCGTTGCCGTGGTCACCAAGTCCGATAGACCGACCCCAAATAACTCCTCCCCTTTATACGGCAATACTTCCATATGCCGTTTGGAATCCGCATCCCCTGACCACTGTCGCGTCCATAATCCTCTTCTGGCAGAAATGGACATCGCACTTACTCTTGATGCCAGAGTGCAAATATCCCTCTGTGCATCTCGCATATATAGAAACGCATCTTTTAAACGCTCTATAGTCAATAATATATTGTCCCTGTCCAGGGTATCAATATTTTCAGTCAGGGAATCCGACCAAGCCACCCCAGCACTGCACATCCAGGCTGAGGCGATTGCTGGTCGCAGTATAATACCAGTATGTGTGTATATACTTTTTAGGACATTTTCCAGCTTCCTATCAGCTGGTTCCTTGAGGGCGGCCGTATCAGGAGACGGTAACGCCACTTGTTTTGATAAGCGTGTGAGCGCCTTATCCACCCTAGGGGGTGTTTCCCAGCGCGCCCTAACCTCTGGCGGGAAAGGGTATAATGCCAATAATTTTTTAGAAATTAGCAGTTTTTTATCGGGGGAAACCCACGCTTCATCACACACCTCATTTAATTCATCTGATTCAGGAAAAACTGCGGGTAGTTTTTTCACACCCCACATAATACCCTTTTTTGTGGTACTTGTAGTATCAGAAATGTTCAAAACCTCCTTCATTGCCGTGATCATGTAACGTGTAGCCCTACTGGAAAATACGTTTGTTTCTTCACCGTCGACACTGGAGTCAGTGTCCGTGTCTGTAACGGGCGCTTTAGAGCCCCTGACGGTGTTTGAGACGCCTGTATTAACTGATTATCCGGCTGTCTCATGTCGTCAACAGACTTTTGTAAAGTGCTGACACTATCACGTAATTCTTTCCATAAGATCATCCAGTCAGGTGTCGACTCCCTAGAGGGTGACATCACTAACACAGGCAATTGCTCCGCCTCCACACCATTTTCCTCCTCATACATGTCGACACAACGTACCGACACACCGCACACACACAGGGAATGCTCTGATAGAGGACAGGACCCCACTAGCCCTTTGGGGAGACAGAGGGAGAGTTTGCCAGCACACACCAGAGCGCTATATATATACAGGGATAACCTTATATAAGTGTTTTTCCCTAATATAGCTGCTGTATATCTTTATATGCCAATTTTATGCCCCCCCTCTCTTGTTTTACCCTGTTTCTGTAGTGCAGGACTGCAGGGGAGAGTCAGGGAGCCTTCCTCCAACGGAGCTGTGAGGAAAAAATGGCGCCAGTGTGCTGAGGAGATAGGCTCCGCCCCCTTTTCGGCGGCCTTTCTCCCGCTTTTTTATTGTAATTTAGGCAGGGGTTAAATACATCCATATAGCCCAGGAGCTATATGTGATGTATTTTTAGCCAAAAAAAGGTATTTCTATTGCGTCTCAGGGCGCCCCCCCACAGCGCCCTGCACCCTCAGTGACCAGAGTGTGAAGTGTGCTGAGAGCAATGGCGCACAGCTGCGGTGCTGTGCGCTACCTTAATGAAGACAGGACGTCTTCTGCCGCCGATTTTCCGACTCTTCAGTCTTCTGGCTCTGTAAGGGGGACGGCGGCGCGGCTCCGGGACCCATCCATGGCTGGGCCTGTGATCGTCCCTCTGGAGCTAATGTCCAGTAGCCTAAGAAGCCCAATCCACTCTGCACGCAGGTGAGTTCGCTTCTTCTCCCCTTAGTCCCTCGATGCAGTGAGCCTGTTGCCAGCAGGTCTCACTGAAAGTTAAAAAAAAAAAAAACCTACTTTAAACTTTTTCTCTAAGCAGCTCAGGAGAGCCACCTAGATTGCACCCTTCTCCTTCGGGCACAAAATCTTAACTTAACTGAGGCTTGGAGGAGGGTCATAGGGGGAGGAGCCAGTGCACACCAGGTAGTCCTAAAGCTTTTTACTTTGTGCCCAGTCTCCTGCGGAGCCGCTATTCCCCATGGTCCTTACGGAGTCCCCAGCATCCACTTAGGACGTTAGAGAAATATACATTTTCCAATTCTCATCACATGGAAAAAATAGTTTTCACAGACACTTTTTACTGCACTACCGGATAAATTGGCATCCATGACCCAGACATGTTATCCTTGTGTGTGAGACAGGCAATGGCATCCATGACCCAGACATGTTATCCTTGTGTGTGAGACAGGCAATGGCATCCATGACCCAGACATGTTATCCTTGTGTGTGAGACAGGCAATGGCATCCATGACCCAGACATGTTATCCTTGTGTGTGAGACAGGCAATGGCATCCATGACCCAGACATGTTATCCTTGTGTGTGAGACAGGCAATGGCATCCATGACCCAGACATGTTATCCTTGTGTATGAGACAGGCAAATCACCGCTACGGTGTCACGTCACATCAGGGTTGTGCCACAAAGGCTTACAGCTCCTGTGACCCCACAACCTGAGTCAGTGTGCAGGGCACAGCTAAGTCCCCGCAGTGACCCCTCACATTCACAGCTGAATGAATCACCTTATTTTCCAGTCTCCCGATCAGCTCAGCCAGTCGGTTAATCTGAGCCTCCAGACCTTCCTCCTTCACATCAGAGCAACCTGCACACACAAAACACAATAGGCACTCAGCAGGAATTGTAGAATACACCGACAGTAATAGGGGTAGACTGCCTTCAGCTCTCAGGGCACATAAAGTACGACAGGATTATCAAGACTGGTATCAGAAGGAATAACGCACTTTTACATTACACATATTAATTACAAATAGTGTCAGCTACTATAATAACTTTTTTAACATGTTTATTTAATTAGCAACGATACCAAGTATCACTGGCAAATCTATCATGAGAGCATGGAGTGCAGTGTACGGTGACCCGTGGCGCGCTCTTGGCTTGTTGGCCCTGCCCTGTAGCCAGACTGACACAGTTAGGTGGGTATTATACTGATACTTTATAGGAGGTTCTCTCTACAAAGTGTCAAGATCCAGGAGCCCCATAATAACTTTAGCGTATCGGTATAGCTTAGTCGGGCCATGCCCTATAAAATAGAAAGTTACCTTGCCCTTTTTTGGGGTGATGGGAAGTGTCCACGCATGACTGTTCCAACCAGGCTCATAAAACCCACCTTCTATTTTAACAGTAAATGAAACACTGTGCCCATTAGATGGGAACCTGCCTCTAATGCCAGGGGCTTCAGTATGCAAATGAGGGAGGCATAGCTTCCCGCATGTATAATAGCTCTTTCTTATGAACAAACCTGATAACATTGGCAGATGACAATGGAGTCTATTCAAGAAGCAGTGAAAAGAGTGGAGAAGTGAGCCAGTGGAGAAGTTGCCCAAGGCAACCAATCAGTGTTGAGGTAACATTTACAAAATGCATTCTATAATACTATACGTAGCAGCTGATTGGTTGCCATGGCCAACTTCTCCACTGGCTCACTTCTCCACACTTTTCACTGCTTCATGAATAAGCCCCAATGTATGTAATCTACATTGTACAGTAGGTAATGTTAGATACACTCCTCCACAGTGTACCTTACTAATGATAACGAGAGAGACAGGAGGTACACCTGTCGAAAATTAACCTTTTCCAACAAAAATCCGAGTCCCACTCAGGTAACTGAACACTGTTTCAAGACGTGTCACAGTGACCTGACTAGTGGCGGGTCTTCCCTCTACTGGCGCTCGTAGATGACATCATCTTCATGCGCCGGTGAGCCGGCTTTCCATAGGCTTTGACCGTTTACATCCGTTTACACCGCAGGCTACTTGGGTCATTCCTGGGTTGGACCCTTGTAGCTACCATGGTCGGATTCCTGGGTAACTACATCCGGGTCATTTTTCAAAGACCTTTTTACACCAAGCCATGACCCGTGTATACTCGGCAATAACCCGGGTTATGACGCCAGTGGTTATTACGCCTTTCCTGTCAATCCTCGCAACAGAATATTTTAGGGGTGTGACTCAGTGATAAGGGCTGTGATCTGTAACCTATTAGTAAGCTATTCAACCAGTTTATCATTCTAAAAAACCCATCTAGCCTGCTAATTGTGGCCAGCCCCCTGTTCTATGTTAGTGCCACCAATGCCACAAGCTGACACTTGAGGATGTTCTCAGTGGTACCTGCAGGTTCCGTCCCTCTCCAGGTACACTAGCTGCTCCTCCCCTGCTGCTCTACTTCCTCTCACAGAAGAGACCTTATCACACAGGCAAGACCCACTCCCAGTCAGAGGACCCAAGCAGATCCTGTATACCCAGTGACGCCCGGGCCTCTGGTGCATGACCCCTACCACCGTTAGACTTGGTCACAATCGAATAACAGTGCAAAATTCTGTCACGTCTTTGTCTCCAGATTACACGCTATCAATTTATTTAACCTGAGGCAATTAGCTTAAAAAAATAGTTTTAGTACTCATCTATTAGTTTTGTGGGTGTTTGTATATGTTGGTGGCACTACAGATGGCATGTTGGTGGCACAGTCTCCATAGTCATACCGCGTTGTCACAGGCTTCCTGCAGTGCCACTTCACAGTGCTCAGGGCAGCCTCTTCCTGCACTGCTTTCTATTGAGCCTCACAGCTCCCTGCTGCCTTTGTTTTACTTGAGAGAGGACGAGTGAGGTCCAAAAGGTTGTAAAGTTTAATAAACCAATGGAGTTATGCACAGTTTGGAGTACCAATCATCAATGAATGTATGTATATTAGAGATGAGCGGGTTCAGTTCGTCGAGATCCGAACCCCCCCCCCCGAACTTCACCTATTTTACATGGTTCCGAGGCAGCCTTGGATCTTCCCGCCTTGCTCGGTTAACCCGAACGCGACTGAACGTCATCATCCCGCTGTCGGATTCTCGCGAGATTCGTATTCTATATAAAGAGCCGCGCGTCACCGCCATTTTCAATTGTGCATTGGAGATTGAACGGAGAGGACGTGGCTACGTTCTCTGCCTGAAAAGCTCCGTAATCTGTGCTCAGTGTGCTGCAAATATCTGTGCTCAGTGTGCTGCAAATATCTGTGCTCAGTGTGCTGCATTTTGATGACCAACAGTATATAATTGTACAGTACAGTAGGCCATTGCTGTATCTTGCAGCTCTGTGTCACTGCAAGTATCCATTCCATATCTGTGCTGCATTTTTGTGAGCAGTATATATAGTATTACAGTGCAGCATTTTGGTGACCCAACAGTATATAGTTGTGTACAGTAGGCCATTGCTGTATCTTGCAGCTCTGTGTCACTGCAAGTATCCATTCCATATCTGTGCTGCATTTTTGTGAGCAGTATATATAGTAGTACAGTGCAGCATTTTGGTGACCAACTGTATATAGTTGTACAGTACAGTAGGCCATTGCTGTATCTTGCAGCTCCGTGTCACTTCAAGTATCCATATCTGTGCTGCATTGTTGTGAGCAGTATATAGTAGTACAGTGCAGCATTGTGGTGACCAGTATACAACAGTACAATAGTCCAGTGCTGTGCTCGCTGCTCAGTGTCAGTTCTTCGTAGTATCATCAGTGATCAGTATAATCAGTGCTCAGTATAATCAGTGATTGATCAGTATAATCAGTTCTCAGTATAATCAGTGCGCTGTTAGACGTGCGCCTGTTTTCCGCCATTAGTGCATTGGGATTTAGACAATTGATGAAGTTATTGTGTCCCCGGTACAAAATCCCATCTAGATTCCACTTCACTAGGCAGGCGATAGCGAGATTTTACCAATTAATATCAGTGATTTATAACTAATTAGTACAGGTTGAGTATCCCATATTCAAATATTCCGAAATACGGACTTTTTTGAGAGAGAGTGAGATAGTGAAACATTTGTTTTTTGATGGCTCAATGTACACAAACTTTGTTTAATACACAATGTTATAAAAAAATATTGTATTAAATGACCTTCAGGCTGTGTGTATAAGGTGTATATGAAACATAAATGAATTGTGTGTATGTACACACACATTGTTTAATGCACAAATTTATGAAAAATATTGGCTAAAATTAACTTCAGGCTGTGTGTATAAGGTGTATATGAAACATAAATGCGGAAAAATCCGATATCCAAAATACCTCTGGTCCCAAGCATTTTGGATAAGGGATACTCAACCTGTAATTACAGTGATCTTGCCAAATGATTCCAGTGATTTTGTCATTTTCTTCCAGCGATTTGGACCAATAATACCATTGATTAGAATGAATAATTCCTGTGATTTTGTCATTTTCTTCCTGTGATTTGGACCAATAATACCATTGATTAGAACGAATAATTCCTGTGATATTGAGGTGTTTGTGTCGCTTAGCTTAGTCGTGCAGCGACCACAGTGCACCTCTTTTTCTCTTTTCTTTGCATCATGTGCTGTTTGGGGCCAATTTTTTTAAGTGCCATCCTGTCTGACACTGCAGTGCCACTCCTAGATGGGCCAGGTGTTTGTGCCGCCCACTTGGGTCGCTTAGCTTAGTCATCCAGCGACCTCGGTGCAAATTTTAGGACTAAAAATAATATTGTGAGGTGTTCAGAATAGACTGAAAATGAGTGGAAATTATGGTTATTGAGGTTAATAATACTACAGGATCAAAATGACCCCCAAATTCTATAATTTAAGCTGTTTTTGAGGGGTTTTTGAAAAAAAAAACACCCAAATCCAAAACACACCCGAATCCGCCAAAAAATTTTCAGGGAGGTTTTGCCAAAACGCGTCTGAATCCAAAACACGGCCGCGGAACCGAATCCAAAACCAAAACCCAAAAAAATTCCGGTGCACATCTCTAATGTATATATATATATATATATATATATACACACACACACACACACACTCACATGCATAAACGCATATAGCAAATGCCGGAACTCTTAGATTGAGTACAGGAATATTTATCATTTATGGGTGCCATCCACAGATTTGGTTGCCACTGTACAATGTAAAGAGAATTTATGTTGATGAAGACTCTTTAGAGATGTATCATAATTTCAACGTTTCAGTACTCTTTAATATAGTGCCTTCTTCAGGAACAACACACACATTATCTATCTATCTATCTATCTATCTATCTATCTATCTATCTATCTATCTATCTATCCCTTTGTGGGGGAACTCTTACCTAGAAAATTGTATGTCTAAAATATAATTTTTAATAATTATGCATTAAAAATGCTGAGCATCAAAAAACATAAAACAACTTAAGAGCAAGACTATTCATCTAAAGGGGTGCTCTGCAAACAGGTGCATGTCCCCAGGGGAGCATATGTAAGCGCATGTGTTACTATGCGGAAGAATACCCAGGGCGTAAACCAGAGCCGGCCATAGGCATAGGCAAACTAGGCAATTGCCTAGGGCATTTGATATGCCTAGGGGCATCAGCAGCTTCTGCTGATTAAAATGATATGCGGCATGCCTATATTATGTGTGTAGCATTTCATATGCAGTTACAGCCACAGTCTCACACAGTATATAGGCATGCTGTATATCATTTTAATCAGCAGAAGCTGCTTGTGCATCCTAGCCACATAGCAATGCAAATAAGATGCATTTTCATTAAAAAAAAAAGATGTGCCCGACGTTAGCATTGAGGCAAGATTTATGAGGACACATCTGTATCCAAGCAGAGGCAGAGGTCACAGTGTTAGTGGCAATGTGAGTGCTGTGTGCATGTGAGTGGGTTGGTTGTGCAGTAGTGTTCGGAATATGTGTAAGGAGCATTATATGTGTCATGTAAAAATGCATTAATAATGTGCAACATATGTGTAAGGGGCACTATGTGTGTTATTATGTGTATAAGGGCATTAATAATGTGCGGCATATATGTGTAAGAGGGTACTACTGTATGTGTGTCATTATGTGTACAGGGGCACTAATAATGTGCAGCAAATGTGTAGGGGGCACTATGTGTGTCAATATGTGTATAAGGGCATTAATAATGTGTGGCATATGTGTAAGGGACATTATGTGTAAAAGGGCATTAATAAAGGTTGTCATAATGTGTAAGGCGCATTATGTTTATAAGGATATTAATAAGGTGTCTCACATGTGTAAGGGGCATTACTGTGTGGAATTAGGTGTATAAATGCATTACTAATGTGTGGCATTATGTGTATAAGGTGCTCTACTATGTGGCGCTGCATATAGAAAGGGCACTACTGTGTCATCTACTGTGAATAAAGAGCAATAGAGTGTGGTGTAATGTGAATAAGGAGCAATTCAGTGTGATGTAATGTGAATAAGGGGCTCTACTGTGAGGAGTAACGTTTATAAGGTAAAGTGATACTACTGTGGGATGTAATATGAATTATGGACACTATCGCATGATCAAATGTGAATAAAGTTGAAGTACTGTGTGGCGTAATTGGAATTGGGGTTACTATTGTGTGGCCATGCCCCTTGCCAGCAAAAACACACCCCTTTTTGGGCTGTGCGCCAAATGTGCGAACTGTTCCTATTTAAAATATAGGGGGTACAAACACCAAAATAAGGACTGCTATAGGTGAGGGGTGATGGTGCTGGGAAAGAGGTGCAAGGTCAGAGGGGGAACCAGTGGTGGTGCTAGGGGGCACCAGCCAAAATTTTGCCTAGGGCATCATATTGGTTAGGGCCGGCTCTGGCGTAAACCCACGGATTGAGCAGCAGCTCTGAGCGGGTGGAGGTCAGGTCTCACTACTGATAATGAGCTGCGTTTTGCACCTTCCAGCAGCACTGCTGTAAAGAAGCGATGTTATAGGTGCACTATGCCCACAATAATGATACACACATGTGATACAGCCCAATATCCTCTCTCTCACAACTGATAAGGAAATCCATTGATCCAGATAGTAAAATGCCCACTTCGATATTCCAATGCAAAGCAAATTATTTATTGAGTTACATACATAGGCATATAGTATGGAGTACTTCAACACGGAATGGTCCATCAAAGATGGCAGCCGAAGCTTTTACAGTTCCAATTACATAGATGAGTCACACGATCATACTTTCATCATTTTGATACCATATAAGTAAATATACATCATTTCAGTGTATCAGTATGACAAGGTTCTTCTTTGCTTTATGCCAAGTGCATGCTAGTTTAAGACAGAAATAAGCCTAAACCGAGTAGTGTTTTAGGATAAAGTAATGAAGGGAGAGGTATGGAACTAATAGACAGGAAAGCAGTAATGCACCTTGCAGTGTGCTGGGCAGACTATATACTGTACTAACAATGATGAAAACCAAAAGTGATTTGCTACATATCAGCTTTGTAAAGGATCTTCCTATCTCGTGGAAAAACTGGGGGTGTACGTGTCTGTATGTATGAGTAAACTGCTGAAGCCTGGGAAGCTGGAGGCAGCCACTGGCATTGACAAACCCATACAACTGTGTAGACACGCCATCGGTCCACCACCAAGCGGCAACAGCCTGCCAATCAGAGCACTACAAGTGATCTCTGCACATTCGCAGTGTGGCATCTGTGCAAATCTCACGCCATTGGAGACATATACTATCATGTTTACATCTCTGAAATATTGTAGGCCCTGTATGTGTTGGTGGTGGTGTAGTATATTTACTTCCACATACAAGAGATTTATTCATTACATCAATAAATAGATATATTCTGCTCACTACTTTTGATGCTCTTCCTTAATTCCTTGGTGGAACTCCTACTTGCAGAGTAAGTGGGTACAGCATCTTCATACCAGCCATCCATCATTCCTGGTCCCTTATTATGGCAGTGTCTACAACAGAAAGGATTAAGAAAGTCAGGTTTATATGCTTTGGGATGTGAAACCCAGCTATGTATTATTATTTGTAAGCATTCTTTGTATTTGTGAGTCTCTCCCAATCCTGACACCTTCTCAATTGTCTGATTTATTAGCAAACCGGAGAGTACAGAAGGGGTCGTTCCATCCTTCATTATATCACTGTGATGTACAGTATACCGCGGTAATGGCATGGTATACATCGTCTCAGTGTATACCCAGCTTTAGAGTTCTATAGATGCCTGCTGCAAGTCTGTCTACACCACATCTACTACCAGTGTCGGGGATGTTTGAGTGTGTCAGTGGCTGTGCCACAGCAAAGGAATAAATGCTTTAACAAGAAATCTGTTACATGATGTAGATATGGTTTTGTACATGTAAGATTTGTCTTGACTTATTGTTTGAACTCATATAATAAACAAAGGTTGATAAGAAGCAGAACAATTCCTCTTTGCTAATAAATGATCTCATTTTCAAGCTATAAAAGCTACTGTGGGTGATTCACAGGTAGACTAAGTAGCCACATCTTTATGTTAATACCATGGTTGATGGACATCCTATTAAAAAGCCCTCATCCCTGGCTGCAGCGCAAATCCGCCAATGTGCGTACAGAGACGCACTATCGGCTGACTGACGGCTGCACCATCAGGCGCAGAATGTCAGAGGGAACATGGCCGCCGGTGTCCGGAAACTGCATCTTTGACTCAGTTGATGATACCGACATGCCTGCAACAGCCCCCACCTGTTAACCACCCTTCCAGTTACCACCCAGAAATGGCCATCGAAATAGCATGGTTCTCCATATTGGGTAACACTTTCTCAGAACCACCCACTGGAATGGAAATTGTTTCCTGGCACTTCCCCAGCGTCACTGGTTACCCAGCTCAGTGTTTCTCAAACCCGGTGCTAACAGTGCATGTTTTCCACATCATCTAGCTGGAGCACAGGTGCATTATTTGCTAACACAATAGCTCTACAAGTGGTACTAATCAGGGCCGTCATAACAGCATTGTAGGCCCTGGGCAAAGCAATGCACTGCCCTACACTCCCATTCTCAGGAACCAATTTAAAAAAATCATAACATGCTCCTCCTTCTGTCCTGCGCCGTCTCTCCACATGCTTTCATACAGTGAATGACTGTCTGCACTCTGATTGGTGGATAACTCCAGCCACCCACCAATTAGCATGCTGAAAGCCATTCACTGGCTGTAGGCTGGAAGGCAGGTAGACAATGCTGCCTGGCCGCTCTGATTGTGTGATCAGCACCTGCCCCTGCTCGAAGGCCCCTAGAATTGTGGGGCTCTGGGCAGCTGCCCAGTCTGCCTTTACGCTATGATGTGAAGCGCTCCCCGATCCCAACATCATCATCACGATTATCAGCATCGCCAAAAGCGGTGGGACTGTCAATCATGACGATGCTATGGATAGATGCGTGATAGACTGTTCTGGTGTGCAGGATCACCTATGTACTGTGCATGACCTGTGATGACAATGTTGTTGCAATCGCATAAGAGTTCCAATGAAATTAAATTGTATTTAGCTCTATAGGTTTGCCTCACAATTACTAGTAGAATACCTAGGTTCTATTATATGTTTACTCTCCTACTGTGAGCATGATGTTACTGGGCAGCAGGTTACCGGTATGATAAAAGCGCGCAGCCCCAGACCGCATCAGACATCGGATCAGCTAATTTGCTAGAACACAGGTTAATACAATACAGATTATGCAGCTTTTATTGAGTCCATTCATGTTGTACTTGTCTGCACACATACTGTATTCATACTCGACTGTAACAGCCATTCATGAACAGACCTAATATAACCTGCCCATTGTCAGCGTTCTGAAGATGAATAAAGCAGCTTCGCTAATGCTAAGTAACAATGGGGGTGATTCAGATCTGATCGTAGATGTGTTAAATTGAGCACATCTACGATCAGTTTCTCAGACATGCAGGGGGACACCCCGCATGTCTGGCACTACACCCCCCCCCCCCCCAGGGTGCAAAAGCATCGCACAGCGGCGATACTTTTGCACCCGCCGAATAGCTCTCTGGGTCGCAGCAGCTGCGTGTCGTTATGTAGTCGCCGCGCCCCACCTCCGCAACGGTCTGGACAAGCCTATGTTGTCCAGACCGCGCCCCGCCAACGGCGTTCTAACGCCACTGGCACACACCCTCCCGCCCTGCGACCGCCTCGGCCTGATTGACAGCCCAGAGATGCTTTTAGCATTTCACTGGGCTCCTGGGGTGTGCACGCGCAGTGTGCCCACAAAAAAAATTCAGACTGCGATCGCTGCCGCGATCCAGACTGAATTAGCCCCAATGATAGTAACAACAGCATTGCTGAACACTGTACTACGGCACACTATCACACAATTCCACATCTTCTTACATCCACAATACCTGCTCTTCTGTCCTAGGGGCAGGTATAAATGACTGATGTCTGGGTACCAGATAAATTGGCCTGAATCAGAGATGGCAGCAGCTGCTGTACGGAACTATGCTAATGTCGCAGGAGATGTCTTGTGGAAATAGACGCTCCTGCTGGCTTCTGTGATCCACTGCTGCTTCCAAGGATATGGTTCTGTATATTATACTGGGCACATGATATGGTTCTGTATATTATACTGGGCACAGGATATGGGTCTGTATATTATACTGGGCACAGGATATGGTTCTGTATATTATACTGGGCACAGGATATAGGACTGTATATTATACTGAGCACAAGACATGGTTCTGTATATTATACTGGGCACAGGATATGGTTCTGTATATTATACTGGGCACAGGATATGGGTCTGTATATTATACTGGGCACAGGATATGGTTCTGTATATTATACCTGGCACAGTATGTGGTTCTGTATATTATACTGGGCACAGGATATAGGTCTGTATATTATACTGGGCACAGGATGTGGTTCTGTATATTATACTGGGCACAGGATATAGGTCTGTATATTATACTGGGCACAGGATATGGGTCTGTATATTATACAGGGCACAGGATATGGTTCTGTATATTATACTGGGCACAGGATATGGTTCTGTATATTATACTGGGCACAGGATATGGTTCTGTATATTATACTGGGCACAGGATATGGTTCTGTATATTATACTGGGCACAGGATATGGGTCTGTATATTATACTGGGCACAGGATATGGGTCTATATTATACTGGGCACAGGATGTGGTTCTGTATATTATACTGGGCACAGGATATAGGTCTGTATATTATACTGGGCACAGGATATGGGTCTGTATATTATACTGGGCACAGGATATGGTTCTGTAAATTATACTGGGCACAGGACATGGTTCTGTATATTATACTGGGCACAGGATATGGGTCTGTATATTATACTGGGCACAGGATATAGGTCTGTATATTATACTGGGCACAGGACATGGTTCTGTATATTATACTGGGCACAGGATATGGGTCTGTATATTATACTGGGCACAGGATATGGGTCTGTATATTATACTGGGCACAGGATATGGATCTGCATGTTATACTGGGCACAGGATATGGGTCTGTATATTATACTGGGCACAGGACATGGTTCTGTATATTATACTGGGAACAGGATATGGTTCTGTATATTATACTGGGCACAGGACATGGTTCTGTATATTATACTGGGCACAGGATATGGGTCTGTATATTATACTGGGCACAGGATATGGGTCTGTATATTATACTGGGCACAGGATATAGGTCTGTATATTAAACTGGGCACAGGATGTGGTTCTGTATATTATACTGGGCACAGGATATAGGTCTGTATATTATACTGGGCACAGGATATAGGTCTTTATATTATACTGGGCACAGGATATGGGTCTGTATATTATACTGGGCACAGGACATGGTTCTGTATATTATACTGGGCACAGGATATGGTTCTGTATATTATACTGGGCACATGACATGGTTCTGTATATTATACTGGGCACAGGATATGGGTCTGTATATTATACTGGGCAAAGGATACGGGACTGTATATTATACTGGGCACAGGATATGGGTCTGTATATTATACTGGGCACAGGATATGGGTCTGTATATTATACTGGGCACAGGATATAGGTCTGAATATTATACTGGGCACAGGATATGGGTCTGTATATTATACTGGGCACAGGACATGGTTCTGTATATTATACTGGGCACAGGACATGGTTCTGTATATTATACTGGGCACAGGATATGGGTCTCTATATTATACTGGGCACAGGATATGGGTCTGTATATTATACTGGGCACAGGATATGGGTCTGTATATTATACTGGGCACAGGATATGGATCTGCATGTTATACTGGGCACAGGATATGGATCTGCATGTTATACTGGGCACATGATACAGGTATGTATGTTATACTGGGCACAGGATATGGATCTGCATGTTATACTGGGCACAGGATATGGATCTGCATGTTATACTGGGCACAGGATACAGGTATGTATGTTAAACTGGGCACAGGATATGGATCTGCATGTTATACTGGGCACAATATACAGGTATGTATATTATACTGGGCACAGGATATGGGTATGTATATTATACTGGGTACAGGATACAGGTATGTATGTTATACTGGGCACAGGATATGGATCTGCATGTTATACTGGGCACAGGATATGGATCTGCATGTTATACTGGGCACAGGATATGGATCTGCATGTTATACTGGGCACAGGATATGGATCTGTATATTATACTGGGCACAGGATATGGGTCTGTATATTATACTGGGCACAGGATATGGATCTGCATGTTATACTGAGCATAGGATATGGATCTGCATGTTATACTGGGCACAGGATATGAATCTGCATGTTATACAGGGCACAGGATATGGATCTGTATGTTATACTGGGCACAGGATATGGATCTGCATGTTATACAGGGCACAGGATATGGATCTGTATGTTATACTGGGCACAGGATATGGATCTGCATGTTATACTGGGCACAGGATATGGATCTGCATGTTATACTGGGCACATGATATGGATCTGTATGTTATACTGGGCACAGGGTATGGATCTGCATGTTATACTGGGCACAGGGTATGGATCTGTATGTTATACTGGACACAGGGTATGGATCTGTATGTTATACAGGGCACAGGATATGGATCTGTATGTTACACTGGGCACAGGATATGGATCTGCATGTTATACTGGGCACAGGATATGGATCTGCATGTTATACTGGGCACAGGATATGAATGTGCATGTTATACTGGGCACAGGATATGGATCTGTATGTTATACTGGGCACAGGGTATGGATCTGCATGTTATACTGGGCACATGGTATGGATCTGTATGTTATACTGGACACAGGGTATGGATCTGTATATTATACTGGACACAGGGTATGGATCTGTATATTATACTGGGCACAGGATATGGATCTGTATGTTATACTGGGCACAGGATATGGATCTGTATGTTATACTGAGCACAGGATATGGATCTGTATGTTATACTGAGCACAGGATATGGATCTGTATGTTATACTGGGCACAGGATACAGGTCTGTATGTTATACTGGGCACAGGGTATGGATCTGTATGTTATACTGGGCACAGGATATGGATCTGTATGTTATACTGGGCACAGGATACAGGTCTGTATGTTATACTGGGCACAGGGTATGGATCTGCATGTTATACTGGGCACAGGATATGGATCTGCATGTTATACTGGGCACAGGATACAGGTATGTATGTTAAACTGGGCACAGGATATGGATCTGCATGTTATACTGGGCACAATATACAGGTATGTATATTATACTGGGCACAGGATATGGGTATGTATATTATACTGGGTACAGGATACAGGTATGTATGTTATACTGGGCACAGGATATGGATCTGCATGTTATACTGGGCACAGGATATGGATCTGCATGTTATACTGGGCACAGGATATGGATCTGCATGTTATACTGGGCACAGGATATGGATCTGTATATTATACTGGGCACAGGATATGGGTCTGTATATTATACTGGGCACAGGATATGGATCTGCATGTTATACTGAGCATAGGATATGGATCTGCATGTTATACTGGGCACAGGATATGAATCTGCATGTTATACAGGGCACAGGATATGGATCTGTATGTTATACTGGGCACAGGATATGGATCTGCATGTTATACAGGGCACAGGATATGGATCTGTATGTTATACTGGGCACAGGATATGGATCTGCATGTTATACTGGGCACAGGATATGGATCTGCATGTTATACTGGGCACATGATATGGATCTGTATGTTATACTGGGCACAGGGTATGGATCTGCATGTTATACTGGGCACAGGGTATGGATCTGTATGTTATACTGGACACAGGGTATGGATCTGTATGTTATACAGGGCACAGGATATGGATCTGTATGTTACACTGGGCACAGGATATGGATCTGCATGTTATACTGGGCACAGGATATGGATCTGCATGTTATACTGGGCACAGGATATGAATGTGCATGTTATACTGGGCACAGGATATGGATCTGTATGTTATACTGGGCACAGGGTATGGATCTGCATGTTATACTGGGCACATGGTATGGATCTGTATGTTATACTGGACACAGGGTATGGATCTGTATATTATACTGGACACAGGGTATGGATCTGTATATTATACTGGGCACAGGATATGGATCTGTATGTTATACTGGGCACAGGATATGGATCTGTATGTTATACTGAGCACAGGATATGGATCTGTATGTTATACTGAGCACAGGATATGGATCTGTATGTTATACTGGGCACAGGATACAGGTCTGTATGTTATACTGGGCACAGGGTATGGATCTGTATGTTATACTGGGCACAGGATATGGATCTGTATGTTATACTGGGCACAGGATACAGGTCTGTATGTTATACTGGGCACAGGGTATGGATCTGCATGTTATACTGGGCACAGGATATGGGTCTGTATTTTATACTGGGCACAGGATATGGATCTGTATATTATACTGAGCACAAGATATGGATCTGCATGTTATACTGAGCACAGGGTATGGATCTGTATATTATACTGGGCACAGAATATGGATCTGCATATTATACTGGGCACAGGATATGGATCTGTATATTATACTGGGGACAGGATATGGATCTGTATATTATACTGGGGACAGGATATGGATCTGTATATTATACTGGGGACAGGATATGGATCTGTATATTATACTGGGCACAAGATATGGATCTGTATATTATACTGGGCACAGGATATGGATCTGTATATTATACTGGACACAGGATATGGATCTGTATATTATACTGGGCACAGGATATGGATCTGTATGTTATACTGGGCACAGGATATGGGTCTGTATATTACACTGAGCACAGGATATGGGTCTGTATATTATACTGGGCACAGGATATGGATCTGTATGTTATACTGAGCACAGGATATGGGTCTGTATATTATACTGGGCACAGGATATGGATCTGTATGTTATACTGGGCACAGGATATGGGTCTGTATATTATACTGGGCACAGGATATGGATCTGTATGTTATACTGGGCACAGGATATGGATCTGTATATTATACTGGACACAGGATATGGATCTGTATATTATACTGGGCACAGGATATGGATCTGTATGTTATATTGGGCATAGGATATGGGTCTGTATATTACACTGAGCACAGGATATGGGTCTGTATATTATACTGGGCACAGGATATGGATCTGTATGTTATACTGAGCACAGGATATGGATCTGTATGTTATACTGGGCACAGGATATGGATCTGTATATTATACTGGGCACAGGATATGGATCTGCATGTTATACTGAGCACAGGATATGGATCTGTATATTATACTGGGCACAGGATATGGATCTGCATATTATACTGGGCACAGGATATGGATCTGTATATTATACTGGGCACAGGATATGGATCTGTATATTATACTGGGCACAGGATATGGATCTGTATATTATACTGAGCACAGGGTATAGATCTGTATATTATACTGGGCACAGGATATGGGTCTGTATATTATACAGGGCACAGGATATGGTTCTGTATATTATACTGGGCACAGGATATGGTTCTGTATATTATACTGGGCACAGGATATGGTTCTGTATATTATACTGGGCACAGGATATGGTTCTGTATATTATACTGGGCACAGGATATGGGTCTGTATATTATACTGGGCACAGGATATGGGTCTGTATATTATACTGGGCACAGGATGTGGTTCTGTATATTATACTGGGCACAGGATATAGGTCTGTATATTATACTGGGCACAGGATATGGGTCTGTATATTATACTGGGCACAGGATATGGTTCTGTAAATTATACTGGGCACAGGACATGGTTCTGTATATTATACTGGGCACAGGATATGGGTCTGTATATTATACTGGGCACAGGATATAGGTCTGTATATTATACTGGGCACAGGACATGGTTCTGTATATTATACTGGGCACAGGATATGGGTCTGTATATTATACTGGGCACAGGATATGGGTCTGTATATTATACTGGGCACAGGATATGGATCTGCATGTTATACTGGGCACAGGATATGGGTCTGTATATTATACTGGGCACAGGACATGGTTCTGTATATTATACTGGGAACAGGATATGGTTCTGTATATTATACTGGGCACAGGACATGGTTCTGTATATTATACTGGGCACAGGATATGGGTCTGTATATTATACTGGGCACAGGATATGGGTCTGTATATTATACTGGGCACAGGATATAGGTCTGTATATTAAACTGGGCACAGGATGTGGTTCTGTATATTATACTGGGCACAGGATATAGGTCTGTATATTATACTGGGCACAGGATATAGGTCTGTATATTATACTGGGCACAGGATATGGGTCTGTATATTATACTGGGCACAGGACATGGTTCTGTATATTATACTGGGCACAGGATATGGTTCTGTATATTATACTGGGCACATGACATGGTTCTGTATATTATACTGGGCACAGGATATGGGTCTGTATATTATACTGGGCAAAGGATACGGGACTGTATATTATACTGGGCACAGGATATGGGTCTGTATATTATACTGGGCACAGGATATGGGTCTGTATATTATACTGGGCACAGGATATAGGTCTGTATATTATACTGGGCAAAGGATATGGGTCTGTATATTATACTGGGCACAGGACATGGTTCTGTATATTATACTGGGCACAGGACATGGTTCTGTATATTATACTGGGCACAGGATATGGGTCTCTATATTATACTGGGCACAGGATATGGGTCTGTATATTATACTGGGTACAGGATATGGGTCTGTATATTATACTGGGCACAGGATATGGATCTGCATGTTATACTGGGCACAGGATATGGATCTGCGTGTTATACTGGGCACAGGATACAGGTATGTATGTTATACTGGGCACAGGATATGGATCTGCATGTTATACTGGGCACAGGATATGGATCTGCATGTTATACTGGGCACAGGATATGGATCTGCATGTTATACTGGGCACAGGATACAGGTATGTATGTTAAACTGGGCACAGGATATGGATCTGCATGTTATACTGGGCACAATATACAGGTATGTATATTATACTGGGCACAGGATATGGGTATGTATATTATACTGGGTACAGGATACAGGTATGTATGTTATACTGGGCACAGGATATGGATCTGCATGTTATACTGGGCACAGGATATGGATCTGCATGTTATACTGGGCACAGGATATGGATCTGCATGTTATACTGGGCACAGGATATGGATCTGTATATTATACTGGGCACAGGATATGGGTCTGTATATTATACTGGGCACAGGATATGGATCTGCATGTTATACTGAGCATAGGATATGGATCTGCATGTTATACTGGGCACAGGATATGAATCTGCATGTTATACAGGGCACAGGATATGGATCTGTATGTTATACTGGGCACAGGATATGGATCTGCATGTTATACAGGGCACAGGATATGGATCTGTATGTTATACTGGGCACAGGATATGGATCTGCATGTTATACTGGGCACAGGATATGGATCTGCATGTTATACTGGGCACATGATATGGATCTGTATGTTATACTGGGCACAGGGTATGGATCTGCATGTTATACTGGGCACAGGGTATGGATCTGTATGTTATACTGGACACAGGGTATGGATCTGTATGTTATACAGGGCACAGGATATGGATCTGTATGTTACACTGGGCACAGGATATGGATCTGCATGTTATACTGGGCACAGGATATGGATCTGCATGTTATACTGGGCACAGGATATGAATGTGCATGTTATACTGGGCACAGGATATGGATCTGTATGTTATACTGGGCACAGGATACAGGTATGTATGTTAAACTGGGCACAGGATATGGATCTGCATGTTATACTGGGCACAATATACAGGTATGTATATTATACTGGGCACAGGATATGGGTATGTATATTATACTGGGTACAGGATACAGGTATGTATGTTATACTGGGCACAGGATATGGATCTGCATGTTATACTGGGCACAGGATATGGATCTGCATGTTATACTGGGCACAGGATATGGATCTGCATGTTATACTGGGCACAGGATATGGATCTGTATATTATACTGGGCACAGGATATGGGTCTGTATATTATACTGGGCACAGGATATGGATCTGCATGTTATACTGAGCATAGGATATGGATCTGCATGTTATACTGGGCACAGGATATGAATCTGCATGTTATACAGGGCACAGGATATGGATCTGTATGTTATACTGGGCACAGGATATGGATCTGCATGTTATACAGGGCACAGGATATGGATCTGTATGTTATACTGGGCACAGGATATGGATCTGCATGTTATACTGGGCACAGGATATGGATCTGCATGTTATACTGGGCACATGATATGGATCTGTATGTTATACTGGGCACAGGGTATGGATCTGCATGTTATACTGGGCACAGGGTATGGATCTGTATGTTATACTGGACACAGGGTATGGATCTGTATGTTATACAGGGCACAGGATATGGATCTGTATGTTACACTGGGCACAGGATATGGATCTGCATGTTATACTGGGCACAGGATATGGATCTGCATGTTATACTGGGCACAGGATATGAATGTGCATGTTATACTGGGCACAGGATATGGATCTGTATGTTATACTGGGCACAGGGTATGGATCTGCATGTTATACTGGGCACATGGTATGGATCTGTATGTTATACTGGACACAGGGTATGGATCTGTATATTATACTGGACACAGGGTATGGATCTGTATATTATACTGGGCACAGGATATGGATCTGTATGTTATACTGGGCACAGGATATGGATCTGTATGTTATACTGAGCACAGGATATGGATCTGTATGTTATACTGAGCACAGGATATGGATCTGTATGTTATACTGGGCACAGGATATGGATCTGTATGTTATACTGGGCACAGGATACAGGTCTGTATGTTATACTGGGCACAGGGTATGGATCTGTATGTTATACTGGGCACAGGATATGGATCTGTATGTTATACTGGGCACAGGATACAGGTCTGTATGTTATACTGGGCACAGGGTATGGATCTGCATGTTATACTGGGCACAGGATATGGGTCTGTATTTTATACTGGGCACAGGATATGGATCTGTATATTATACTGAGCACAAGATATGGATCTGCATGTTATACTGAGCACAGGGTATGGATCTGTATATTATACTGGGCACAGAATATGGATCTGTATATTATACTGGGCACAGGATATGGATCTGTATATTATACTGGGGACAGGATATGGATCTGTATATTATACTGGGGACAGGATATGGATCTGTATATTATACTGGGCACAAGATATGGATCTGTATATTATACTGGGCACAGGATATGGATCTGTATATTATACTGGACACAGGATATGGATCTGTATATTATACTGGGCACAGGATATGGATCTGTATGTTATACTGGGCACAGGATATGGGTCTGTATATTACACTGAGCACAGGATATGGGTCTGTATATTATACTGGGCACAGGATATGGATCTGTATGTTATACTGAGCACAGGATATGGGTCTGTATATTATACTGGGCACAGGATATGGATCTGTATGTTATACTGGGAACAGGATATGGGTCTGTATATTATACTGGGCACAGGATATGGATCTGTATGTTATACTGGGCACAGGATATGGATCTGTATATTATACTGGGCACAGGATATGGATCTGTATATTATACTGGGCACAGGATATGGATCTGTATATTATACTGGGCACAGGATATGGATCTGCATGTTATATTGGGCACAGGATATGGTTCTGTATATTATACTGGGCACAGGATATGGATCTGCATGTTATACTGGGCACAAGATACAGGTCTGTATATTATACTGGGCACAGGATATGGTTCAGTATATTATACTGGGAACAGGATATAGGTCTGTATATTATACTGGGCACAGGATATGGATCTGTATATTATACTGGGCACAGGATATGGATCTGCATGCTATACTGAGCACAGGGTATGGATCTGTATATTATACTGGGCACAGGGTATGGATCTGCATGTTATACTGGGCACAGGATATGGTTCTGTATATTATACTGGGAACAGGATATAGGTCTGTATATTATACTGGGCACAGGATATGGATCTGTATATTATACTGGGCACAGGATATGGATCTGCATGTTATACTGAGCACAGGGTATGGATCTGTATATTATACTGGGCACAGGATATGGATCTGTATATTATACTGGGCACAGGATATGGATCTGTATATTATACTGAGCACAGGGTATAGATCTGTATATTATACTGGGCACAGGATATGGATCTGCATGTTATATTGGGCACAGGATATGGTTCTGTATATTATACTGGGCACAGGATATGGATCTGCATGTTATACTGGGCACAAGATACAGGTCTGTATATTATACTGGGCACAGGATATGGTTCAGTATATTATACTGGGAACAGGATATAGGTCTGTATATTATACTGGGCACAGGATATGGATCTGTATATTATACTGGGCACAGGATATGGATCTGCATGCTATACTGAGCACAGGGTATGGATCTGTATATTATACTGGGCACAGGGTATGGATCTGCATGTTATACTGGGCACAGGATATGGTTCTGTATATTATACTGGGAACAGGATATAGGTCTGTATATTATACTGGGCACAGGATATGGATCTGTATATTATACTGGGCACAGGATATGGATCTGCATGTTATACTGAGCACAGGGTATGGATCTGTATATTATACTGGGCACAGGGTATGGATCTGCATGTTATACTGGGCACAGGATACAGGTCTGCATGTTATACTGGGCACAGGATACAGGTCTGCATGTTATACTGGGCACAGGATACAGGTCTGCATGTTATACTGGGCACAGGATATGGATCTGCATGTTATACTGAGCACAGGATATGGATCTGTATATTATACTGGGCAGAGGATATGGATCTGTATATTATACTGGGCACAGGATATGGATCTGCATGTTATACTGGGCACAGGATATGGATCTGCATGTTATACTGGGCACAGGGTATGGATCTGCATGTTATACTGGGCACAGGATATGGATCTGTATATTATACTGGGCACAGGATATGGATCTGCATGTTATACTGAGCACAGGATATGGATCTGCATGTTATACTGGGCACAGGATATGGATCTGCATGTTATACTGGGCACAGGATATGGGTCTGTATGTTATACTGGGCACAGGATATGGATCTGTATGTTATACTGAGCACAGGATATGGATCTGTATGTTATACTGAGCACAGGATATGGATCTGTATGTTATACTGGGCACAGGATACAGGTCTGTATGTTATACTGGGCACATGGTATGGATCTGCATGTTATACTGGGCACAGGATATGGGACTGTATGTTATACTGGGCACAGGATATGGATCTGTATGTTATACTGGGCACAGGATACAGGTCTGTATGTTATACTGGGCACAGGGTATGGATCTGCATGTTATACTGGGCACAGGATATGGGTCTGTATATTATACTGGGCACAGGATATGGATCTGTATATTATACTGGGCACAGGATATGGATCTGCATGTTATACTGAGCACAGGGTATGGATCTGTATATTATACTGGGCACAGGATATGGATCTGCATGTTATACTGAGCACAGGATATGGATCTGTATATTATACTGGGCACAGGATATGGATCTGTCTATTATACTGGGCACAGGATATGGATCTGTATATCATACTGGGCACAGGATATGGATCTGTATATTATACTGGGCACATGATATGGATCTGTATGTTATACTGGGCACAGGATATGGGTCTGTATATTATACTGAGCACAGGATATGGGTCTGTATATTATACTGGGCACAGAATATGGATCTGTATGTTATACTGAGCACAGGATATGGATCTGTATGTTATACTGGGCACAGGATATGGATCTGTATGTTATACTGGGCACAGGATAAATGTCTGTATGTTATACTGGGCACAGGGTATGGATCTGTATATTATACTGGGCACAGCATATGGGTCTGTATGTTATACTGGGCACAGGATATGGATCTGTATGTTATACTGGGCACAGGATACAGGTCTGTATGTTATACTGGGCACAGGGTATGGATCTGCATGTTATACTGGGCACAGGATATGGGTCTGCATATTATACTGGGCACAGGATATGGATCTGTATATTATACTGGGCACAGGATATGGATCTGCATGTTATACTGAGCACAGGGTATGGATCTGTATATTATACTGGGCACAGGATATGGGTCTGTATGTTATACTGGGCACAGGATATGGATCTGTATGTTATACTGAGCACAGGATATGGATCTGTATGTTATACTGAGCACAGGATATGGATCTGTATGTTATACTGGGCACAGGATACAGGTTTGTATGTTATACTGGGCACAGGGTATGGATCTGCATGTTATACTGGGCACAGGATATGGGTCTGTATATTATACTGGGCACAGGGTATGGATCTGTATGTTATACTGGGCACAGGATACAGGTCTGTATGTTATACTGGGCACAGGGTATGGATCTGCATGTTATACTGGGCACAGGATATGGGTCTGTATATTATACTGGGCACAGGATATGGATCTGTATATTATACTGGGCACAGGATATGGATCTGCATGTTATACTGAGCACAGGGTATGGATCTGTATATTATACTGGGCACAGGATATGGATCTGCATGTTATACTGAGCACAGGATATGGATCTGTATATTATACTGGGCACAGGATATGGATCTGTATATTATACTGGGCACAGGATATGGATCTGTATATTATACTGGGCACAGAATATGGGTCTGTATGTTATACTGGGCACAGGATATGGATCTGTATGTTATACTGGGCACAGAATACGGGTCTGTATGTTATACTGGGTACAGGATATGGATCTGTATGTTATACTGGGCACAGGATACAGGTCTGTATGTTATACTGGGCACAGGGTATGGATCTGCATGTTATACTGGGCACAGGATATGGGTCTGCATATTATACTGGGCACAGGATGTGGATCTGTATATTATACTGGGCACAGGATATGGATCTGCATGTTATACTGAGCACAGGGAATGGATCTGTATATTATACTGGGCACAGGATATGTATCTTTATGTTATACTGGGCACAGGATATGGATCTGCATGTTATACTGGGCACAGGATATGGATCTGTATATTATACTGGGTACAGGATATGGATCTGTATATTATACTGGGCACAGGATATGGATCTGTATATTATACTGGGCACAGGATATGGATCTGTATATTATACTGGGCACAGGATATGGATCTGTATGTTATACTGGGCACAGGATATGGATCTGTATGTTATACTGGGCACAGGATATGGATCTGTATGTTATACTGGGCACAGGATACAGGTTTGTATGTTATACTGGGCACAGGGTATGGATCTGCATGTTATACTGGGCACAGGATATGGGTCTGTATATTATACTGGGCACAGGGTATGGATCTGTATGTTATACTGGGCACAGGATATGGATCTGTATGTTATACTGGGCACAGGATACAGGTCTGTATGTTATACTGGGCACAGGGTATGGATCTGCATGTTATACTGGGCACAGGATATGGGTCTGTATATTATACTGGGCACAGGATATGGATCTGTATATTATACTGGGCACAGGATATGGATCTGCATGTTATACTGAGCACAGGGTATGGATCTGTATATTATACTGGGCACAGGATATGGATCTGCATGTTATACTGAGCACAGGATATGGATCTGTATATTATACTGGGCACAGGATATGGATCTGTATATTATACTGGGCACAGGATATGGATCTGTATATTATACTGGGCACAGAATATGGGTCTGTATGTTATACTGGGCACAGGATATGGATCTGTATGTTATACTGGGCACCGAATACGGGTCTGTATGTTATACTGGGCACAGGATATGGATCTGTATGTTATACTGGGCACAGGATACAGGTCTGTATGTTATACTGGGCACAGGGTATGGATCTGCATGTTATACTGGGCACAGGATATGGGTCTGCATATTATACTGGGCACAGGATGTGGATCTGTATATTATACTGGGCACAGGATATGGATCTGCATGTTATACTGAGCACAGGGAATGGATCTGTATATTATACTGGGCACAGGATATGTATCTTTATGTTATACTGGGCACAGGATATGGATCTGCATGTTATACTGGGCACAGGATATCGATCTGTATATTATACTGGGCACAGGATATGGATCTGTATATTATACTGGGCACAGGATATGGATCTGTATATTATACTGGGCACAGGATATGGATCTGTATATTATACTGGGCACAGGATATGGATCTGTATGTTATACTGGGCACAGGATATGGATCTGTATGTTATACTGGGCACAGGATATGGGTCTGTATATTATACTGGGCACAGGATATGGATCTGTATGTTATACTGAGCACAGGATATGGATCTGTATGTTATACTGGGCACATGATATGGATTTGTATATTATACTGGGCACAGGATATGGATCTGCATGTTATACTGAGCACCGGGTATGGATCTGTATATTATACTGGGCACAGGATATGGATCTGCATGTTATACTGAGCACAGGATATGGATCTGTATATTATACTGGGCACAGGATATGGATCTGTATATTATACTGGGCACAGGATATGGATCTGTATATCATACTGGGCACAGGATATGGATCTGTATATTATACTGGGCACATGATATGGATCTGTATGTTATACTGGGCACAGGATATGGATCTGTATATTATACTGGGCACAGCATATGGGTCTGTATGTTATACTGGGCACAGGATATGGATCTGTATGTTATACTGGGCACAGGATACAGGTCTGTATGTTATACTGGGCACAGGGTATGGATCTGCATGTTATACTGGGCACAGGATATGGGTCTGCATATTATAGTGGGCAAAGGATATGGATCTGTATATTATACTGGGCACAGGATATGGATCTGCATGTTATACTGAGCACAGGGTATGGATCTGTATATTATACTGGGCACAGGATATGGGTCTGTATGTTATACTGGGCACAGGATATGGATCTGTATGTTATACTGAGCACAGGATATGGATCTGTATGTTATACTGAGCACAGGATATGGATCTGTATGTTATACTGGGCACAGGATACAGGTCTGTATGTTATACTGGGCACAGGGTATGGATCTGCATGTTATACTGGGCACAGGATATGGGTCTGTATATTATACTGGGCACAGGGTATGGATCTGTATGTTATACTGGGCACAGGATATGGATCTGTATGTTATACTGGGCACAGGATACAGGTCTGTATGTTATACTGGGCACAGGGTATGGATCTGCATGTTATACTGGGCACAGGATATGGGTCTGTATATTATACTGGGCACAGGATATGGATCTGTATATTATACTGGGCACAGGATATGGATCTGCATGTTATACTGAGCACAGGGTATGGATCTGTATATTATACTGGGCACAGGATATGGATCTGCATGTTATACTGAGCACAGGATATGGATCTGTATATTATACTGGGCACAGGATATGGATCTGTATATTATACTGGGCACAGGATATGGATCTGTATATTATACTGGGCACAGGATATGGGTCTGTATGTTATACTGGGCACAGGATATGGATCTGTATGTTATACTGGGCACAGGATACAGGTCTGTATGTTATACTGGGCACAGGATATGGATCTTTATGTTATACTGGGCACAGGATATGGATCTGCATATTATACTGGGCACAGGATATGGATCTGTATATTATACTGGGCACAGGATATGGATCTGTATATTATACTGGGCACAGGATATGGATCTGTATATTATACTGGGCACAGGATATGGATCTGTATGTTATACTGGGCACAGGATATGGATCTGTATGTTATACTGGGCACAGGATATGGGTCTGTATATTATACTGAGCACAGGATATGGGTCTGTATATTATACTGAGCACAGGATATGGATCTGTATGTTATACTGGGCACATGATATGGATCTGTATATTACACTGGGCACAGGATATGGATCTGCATGTTATACTGAGCACAGGATATGGATCTGTATATTATACTGGGCACAGGATATGGATCTGTATATTATACTGGGCACAGGATATGGATCTGTATATTATACTGGGCACAGGATATGGATCTGTATATTATACTGGGCACAGGATATGGATCTGTATATTATACTGAGCACAGGGTATGGATCTGTATATTATACTGGGCACAGGATATGGATCTGCATGTTTTACTGGGCACAGGATATGGTTCTGTATATTATACTGGGCACAGGAAATGGATCTGCATGTTATACTGGGCACAGGATACAGGTCTGTATATTATACTGGGCACAGGATATGGTTCTGTATATTATACTGGGAACATGATTTAGGTCTGTATATTATACTGGGCACAGGATATGGATCTGTATATTATACTGGGCACAGGATATGGATCTGCATGTTATACTGAGCACAGGGTATGGATCTGTATATTATACTGGGCACAGGGTATGGATCTGCATGTTATACTGGGCACAGGATATGGTTCTGTATATTATACTGGGAACAGGATATAGGTCTGTATATTATACTGGGCACAGGATATGGATCTGTATATTATACTGGGCACAGGATATGGATCTGCATGTTATACTGAGCACAGGGTATGGATCTGTATATTATACTGGGCACAGGGTATGGATCTGCATGTTATACTGGGCACAGGATACAGGTCTGCATGTTATACTGGGCACAGGATACAGGTCTGCATGTTATACTGGGAACAGGATACAGGTCTGCATGTTATACTGGGCACAGGATATGGATCTGCATGTTATACTGAGCACAGGATATGGATCTGTACATTATACTGGGCACAGGATATGGATCTGCATGTTATACTGGGCACAGGATATGGATCTGCATGTTATACTGGGCACAGGGTATGGATCTGCATGTTATACTGGGCACAGGATATGGATCTGTATATTATACTGGGCACAGGTTATGGATCTGCATGTTATACTGAGCACAGGATATGGATCTGTATATTATACTGGGCACAGGATATGGGTCTGTATGTTATACTGGGCACAGGGTATGGATCTGCATGTTATACTGGGCACAAGATATGGATCTGTATATTATACTGGGCACAGGATATGGATCTGTATGTTATACTGGGCACAGGATATGGGTCTGTATATTATACTGGGCACAGGATATAGGTCTGTATATTATACTGGGCACAGGATATGGATCTGTATGTTATACTGGGCACAGGATATAGGTCTGTATATTATATTGGGCACAGGATATGGGTCTGTATATTATACTGGGCACAGGATATGGGTCTGTATATTATACTGGGCACATGATATGGATCTGCATGTTATACTGGGCACAGGATATGGATCTGTATATTATACTGGGCACAGGATATGGATCTGTATGTTATACTGGGCACAGGATATGGATCTGTATGTTATACTGGGCACAGGATATGGGTCTGTATATTATACTGAGCACAGGATATGGGTCTGTATATTATACTGAGCACAGGATATGGATCTGTATGTTATACTGGGCACATGATATGGATCTGTATATTACACTGGGCACAGGATATGGATCTGCATGTTATACTGAGCACAGGATATGGATCTGTATATTATACTGGGCACAGGATATGGATCTGTATATTATACTGGGCACAGGATATGGATCTGTATATTATACTGGGCACAGGATATGGATCTGTATATTATACTGGGCACAGGATATGGATCTGTATATTATACTGAGCACAGGGTATGGATCTGTATATTATACTGGGCACAGGATATGGATCTGCATGTTTTACTGGGCACAGGATATGGTTCTGTATATTATACTGGGCACAGGAAATGGATCTGCATGTTATACTGGGCACAGGATACAGGTCTGTATATTATACTGGGCACAGGATATGGTTCTGTATATTATACTGGGAACATGATTTAGGTCTGTATATTATACTGGGCACAGGATATGGATCTGTATATTATACTGGGCACAGGATATGGATCTGCATGTTATACTGAGCACAGGGTATGGATCTGTATATTATACTGGGCACAGGGTATGGATCTGCATGTTATACTGGGCACAGGATATGGTTCTGTATATTATACTGGGAACAGGATATAGGTCTGTATATTATACTGGGCACAGGATATGGATCTGTATATTATACTGGGCACAGGATATGGATCTGCATGTTATACTGAGCACAGGGTATGGATCTGTATATTATACTGGGCACAGGGTATGGATCTGCATGTTATACTGGGCACAGGATACAGGTCTGCATGTTATACTGGGCACAGGATACAGGTCTGCATGTTATACTGGGAACAGGATACAGGTCTGCATGTTATACTGGGCACAGGATATGGATCTGCATGTTATACTGAGCACAGGATATGGATCTGTACATTATACTGGGCACAGGATATGGATCTGCATGTTATACTGGGCACAGGATATGGATCTGCATGTTATACTGGGCACAGGGTATGGATCTGCATGTTATACTGGGCACAGGATATGGATCTGTATATTATACTGGGCACAGGTTATGGATCTGCATGTTATACTGAGCACAGGATATGGATCTGTATATTATACTGGGCACAGGATATGGGTCTGTATGTTATACTGGGCACAGGGTATGGATCTGCATGTTATACTGGGCACAAGATATGGATCTGTATATTATACTGGGCACAGGATATGGATCTGTATGTTATACTGGGCACAGGATATGGGTCTGTATATTATACTGGGCACAGGATATAGGTCTGTATATTATACTGGGCACAGGATATGGATCTGTATGTTATACTGGGCACAGGATATAGGTCTGTATATTATATTGGGCACAGGATATGGGTCTGTATATTATACTGGGCACAGGATATGGGTCTGTATATTATACTGGGCACATGATATGGGTCTGTATATTATACTGGGCACATGATATGGGTCTGTATATTATACTGGGCACATGATATGGGTCTGTAGGATATGGATCTGTATGTTATACTGGGCACAGGATATAGGTCTGTATATTATACTGGGCACATGATATGGGTCTGTATATTATACTGGGCACAGGATATGGGTCTGTATATTATACTGGGCACATGATATGGGTCTGTATATTATACTGGGCACAGGACATGGTTCTGTATATTATACTGGGCACAGGATATAGGTATCTATATTATACTGGGCACAGGATACAGGTCTGTATGTTATACTGGGCACAGGATATGGGTCTGTATATTATACTGGGCACAGGATATGGATCTGCATGTTATACTGGGCACAGGATATGGATCTGCATGTTATACTGGGCACAGGATATGGATCTGCATGTTATACTGGGCACAGGATACAGGTATGTATGTTATACTGGGCACAGGATATGGATCTGCATGTTATACTGGGCACAGGATATGTATTTGCATGTTAGCATGATCATTGCAGAACAGATTTCATGGTGCTCCTTGGAAGTGCAATGAACTGATACTTAGCACCCAGATGCGATAAGACTGTCCCCCATGGACAATACCTTCACAGAGAATCTGTCACAATGGAAGATTCTCATTTTTAACAGTGCGTGTGTGCTGTGCATATAGGCCCTCATTCCGAGTTGATCGCTCGCTAGCTGCTTTTAGCAGCATTGCACACGCTAGGCCGCCGCCCTCTGCGAGTGTATCTTAGCTTAGCAGAATTGCGAACGAAAGATTAGCAGAATTGTGAATAGAAATTTCTTTGCAGTTTCTGAGTAGCTCGAGACTTACTCCTACACTGCAATCAGTTCAGGCCGTTTCGTTCCTGGTTTGACGTCACAAACACACCCAGCGTTCGCCCAGACACTCCCCCGTTTCTTCAGACACTCCCGCGTTTTTCCCAGAAACTGCAGCGTTTTTTCGCACACACCCATAAAATGGGCAGTTTCCGCCCAGAAACACCCACTTCCTGTCAATCACACTCCGATCATCAGAACGAAGAAATTTCTTCGTTAAGCCGTGAGTAAAATACCAAACTTATTAGCAAATTTACTTGGCGCAGACGCACTGCGAACATTGCGCATGCGCATTAGCGACTAATCGCTCCGTTGCGAAAAAGAAAAATAACGAGCGAACAACTCGGAATGAGGGCCATAGTGAATAAATCAGGCAGCCAGGGTTCCTGTAAGTGCCCACACCACATATAGGCCCTCATTCCGAGTTGATCGCTCGCAAGGCGAATTTAGCAGAGTTACACACGCTAAGCCGCCGCCTACTGGGAGTGTATCTTAGCATCTTAAAATTGCGACCGAAGTAATCGCAATATTGCGATCACAAACTACTTAGCAGTTTTAGAGTAGCTCCACACTTACTCTGCCTGTGCGATCAGTTCAGTGCTTGTCGTTCCTGGTTTGACGTCACAAACACACCCAGCGTTCGCTCAGACACTCCCCCGTTTCTCCGGCCACTCCTGCGTTTTTTCCGGAAACGGTAGCGTTTTCATCCACACGCCCATAAAACGCCGTGTTTCCGCCCAGTAACACCCATTTCCTGTCAATCACACTACGATCGCCGGAGCGAAGGAAAAGCCGTGAGTAAAAATACTATCTTCATTGTAAAAATACTTGGCGCAGTCGCAGTGCGAATATTGCGCATGCGTACTAAGCGGAATTTCACTGCGATGCGATGAAAAATACCGAGCGATCAACTCGGAATGAGGGCCATAATACAGCGCACTGTCTGCTGGGAGACTGTAGGGAGGAAGGCTCCTAGGAGAGAGCAGTATGCAGCCCAATGTCAGCTATTAGAGCTTGTTATTTTACAGGCATTCTCCTGAGCGGCAGGGGGCAAAGAGATACAGTTTCCCCCCTATATATACATAAGGCACAAAGCAATTAATAAATCATATCAGTCCCCTGTGGACAGCAATGTTTTTCTGTAGAGGAGTACAAAAAAAGAAATAAAAAAAAAGCCAAAAGTATGCCTTCAGATATGGCTGCAGTGCGGTGCATACGCATGCGCAGCTCCGATCTGATCGCCCGCTGTGCAAAAACGCACAGCAGCGATTAGATCTGAATTACCCCCAGAAGGTGTATTTTCCTCATCCACTGTGGGATTCAATAATCCTATTTAATTAGTATATTCACATTCACTCCAAACAGGTAACTGATAGCGTGGAAATGAGTTTTCCCGCAGGTTCTAGAAGTTGGATGCATGAACTTCGTTTCATACCTTTAAGAGATATTTCTAACAACGTTGGTTGTTTCTGACACCACAACCTTCCTGCAACACTTTTTTGGAACCTTCACAAAACATCCCCGGCAATCGGGGTGTTTCGCCCTTTAGTAAGTGCTCCACTCAAACTCTGGTTAAACACATCTTAAATATTAAAGAGGCATCCACAAGAGTTATATACCGTAAGTAGCATGAGTCAGTATGTATCTCAACGACCATGGGACGCTCTAATATCACACAGGACCAGCAAAGGAGGCTGCAGATATAGATCAAGCCAATGCAGGCTATTCATAGAGCCCGAGCTGGGAGACAGTTTCTGTCCTGAATAGAAGTGGCATTCTTAATCTTCCTCTGCTTTTACGCTCCAACAGTTTCCATGGTTACACTGAGCGATTCTCATCTCCATGGAGAAGCCTGACCTAGACCAATATGAAACTCTGGTCCTGTACGCTGACATGACTTAGGTAATTCAGTGGTAGTCTCTGTTTCTTTCACCAAGTGCCAATCGGTGCCTCCGACACTGGAACTGATGCAGAATAAGTAGACGTTGCACCCATGAAAAAAGAGCATCTAGTCTTATAAGAGCCACACCCCACCCAAATCTAACTCTCTCTGCACATGTTACATCTGCCCCACCTGCAGTGCACATGGTTTTGCCCATTGTTTTGCCCATTAGAGGAAAATGTTGTTTTGCAATCAACCATGAATTAGGCCCTATGTACCTTCATTAAAGCTGTACAAGTCTCTTTCTCAGGTCTATCTGTGATTTTGAAAGATTACAATATATCTCTATCAGGGGCTACTGCTGTGCTATTGCCGGCAGTACTACCTGCCGCGGCGGAAGCGATCTGCTGGGTTTTACAAGGAGTGCTGCAGTGAATGCACCTCTGCAATATTCCTTTCACAGGATATTCAGAGTAAATAAATGTTTGCAGTATGCACAGATCTACCAAGACTGGTCAGCAAGGCAGAAAGCTTCCTCTTACCGCTGCTAGCCAGCATCACCGGGCACCTGAGCATCACGGGATCCGGACTGAAAGTCGACAGTAACTAGGTCGACAATATCTAGGTCGACCACTATTGGTCGACAGTAACTAGGTCGACAGGGTGTCTAGGTCGACATGTTCTAGGTCGACAGGTCAAAAGGTTGACATGAGTTTTTCACAATTTTTTTCTTTTTTTGGACCTTTTCATACTTAACGATCCACGTGGACTACGATTGGAACGGTAATTTGTGCTGAGCGAAGCGGTAGCGGAGCGAAGGCACCATGCGAGGGGACGCGATGCACTAATTGGGGTTCCTGGTCACTCTACGAAGAAAACGACACCAAAATAACATTAAAAACTCATGTCGACCTTTTGACCTGTCGACCTAGAACATGTCGACCTAAAGACCCTGTCGACCTAGACACCCTGTCGACCTAGTTACTGTCGACCAATAGTTGTCGACCTAGACATTGTTGACCTAGTTACTGTCGACTTTCAATACCACACCCATCACGGGATCCGGACTGAAAGTCGACAGTAACTAGAAAACGACACCAAAATAACATTAAAAACTCATGTCGACCTTTTGACCTGTCGACCTAGAACATGTCGACCTAAAGACCCTGTCAACCTAGACACCCTGTCGACCTAGTTACTGTCGACCAATAGTGGTCGACCTAGACATTGTCGACCTAGTTACTGTCGACTTTCAATACCACACCCAGCATCACAGAGTGGCTCCAGTGATATTTACTAACGGCGGCATCAGATTTCCAGTGCTGCGATAACCAGATATAGAAATCTCTTATCGCCTCATAATAACATTTAGGGGCCTGTATCTCATAGCCAGTCTCTGACACTGTAAGCCCAATTGTGCCGCCAGGCTCTCTCTCTCTATTAGTCAATGCCCTATGTGCCCACCAAGTTGCTAAATGGGATATCTCCTGTATTGATCAAAGTCAGTGACTTCAGACACACTGCAGCATCTACAGAAGAGCAATGAATATAGGATGTGGTATGCGTGACCAGCAGTCAGCAGATGCCAGTAGGGCGGGGGAGAGCACAACAAGCTTATTTTTCAGGCTCACTGCCATGCTGGGGACTCTATGGGTGTCGTAGAATAGTCCCTGTAGGTCGGATTGTGAAGGTGCAGGATGTAGGGGGAGGTATTGTGGGATGTAGGGGGAGGTATTGTGACCGGCGGGCTCCTGACCGCCGGTCACATGACTACATCCCATATTATACAACACTTTCAGGCCGTCATAAACCTAATATTGGCAGTGGGTGCTTGAGAAAATGTAATGGCAACATACAGTAGTGTGCAATACAGTAGTGTGGTATAATGTGACGTAAAACATGATGCGATGCCGCTATATGATATATGAAAAAATTGGATTTTAATTACCTACCGGTAAATCCTTGGGCACTTTAAGAACTTGATAGTGTTGGCTGGCTCCTGCCTCTATGCACCTCCTACCAGACTCAGTCTAGGAAACTGTGCCCGAGGAGACGGACATACTTCGAGAGAAGGATAGTTAAGGATAGTGGTGAGATTCCGAACCAGCACACACACAATAAGAGGAAAGCCATGCTAACCAAACTTGAAACAGGAACAGCAACGGCTGAACCAACATTACTTAGCCAAGTAACAATGCAGGAAGAACGAAGCACCGGGCGGGCGCCCAGTATCCTCTACGGACTACGAGAAAAGTATTTACCGGTAGGTAATTAAAATCCTATTTTCTCTTACGTCCTAGAGGATGCTGAGGTCCACATTAGTACCATGGGGATGTACCAAAGATCCCAGAACGGGAGGGAGAGCACGGAGGCTCCTGCAGAACTGATTGACCAAACTTCAGGTCCTCAGCGACCAAAGTATCGAACTTGTAGAACTTAGCAAACGTGTTCGACCATGACCAAAAAGCTGCTCGGCAGAGTTGTAAAGCCGAAACACCCCGGGCAGCTGCCCAGGAAGAACCCACTGACCTAGTAGAGTGGGCCTGTACAGATTTTGGACATGGCAAACTTGCCGTGGAATAAGCATGCTGGATAGTAAGTCTAATCCAGCGTGCAATCGTCTGCTTTGAAGCAGGACACCCAGTCTTATTGGGATCATAAAGAACAAACAGCGAGTCCGTCTTTCTGTGACGAGCTGTTCTTTTCACATACACCTTCAAAGCCCTCACAATAACCAAAGACTTTGAAGTAGCAGAGGTGTCGGTGACAACCGGAACCACAATAGGTTGGTTGATGTGAAACGCAGACACCACCTTAGGAAGAAATTGCTGAAGATTTCTGAGTTCAGCTCTGTCCTCATGGAAAATTAAATAGGGACTTTTGTGAGACAAAGCCCCCAGCTCCGACACACGTCTTGCTGAAGCCAAGGCCAACAGTGTGACGGTCTTCCACGTAAGATGTTTTACGTCCACCTCCTGTAACGGTTCAAACCAGTCCGATTGGAGGAAATGCAGCACCACATTGAGATCCCAAGATGCCGTGGGAGGCACAAAGGGAGGTTGGATGTGCAGAACACCTTTCAAGAACGTCTGGACCTCAGGGAGAGAAGCCAATTGTTTCTGAAAGAAAATGGACAAGGCCGAAATTTGGACTTTTATGGAGCCCAGACATAGGCCCACATCCACTCCTGCTTGCAGAAAAAGCAGGAAACTAGATGGAATTCCACCGCATAAAATTTTCTGCTCTCACACCAAGAGACGTATTTCTTCCAAATACGATGGTAATGGTTAGACGTTACCCCCTTCCTGGCTTGGATTATAGTCGGGATAGCCTTGTTAGGGATCCCTCTCCTGGCTAGAATCAACCGATCAACTTTCATGCCGTAAAACGTAGCCGCGGCAAGTCCTGATAGACAAACGGGCCCTGTTGCAGAAGCTCCTCGCAAAGAGGTAGAGGCCACGGATCTTCGAGGAGCATCTCCAGAAGGTCCTCGTTCCAGGCCCTTCTTGGCCAGTCCGGAGCAATTAGAATTGCTTGAACCTTTTCCCTTTTTATTCTCTTTAGAATTCTTGGGATAAGAGGAAGTGGAGGAAACATGTACACCATCTGATAGACCCATGGAGTCATGAGGGGCGTCTACCGCCACCGCCTGTGGGTCTCTCGACCTGGAACAATACCGCTTGAGCTTCTTGTTGAGACGATCTGTGGATATCCCCATCGACGTGTCAAGCACCTGAACACTTCCGGGTGAAGGCCCCAATCCCCCGGGTGCAGGTCGTGTCTGCTGAGGAAGTCTGTTTCCCAGTTGTCTACTCCCGGAATGAAGACTGCTGACAACGCCACAGTGTTTCTCTCTGCCCAGAGGAGAATTCTTGACACCTCTGACATTGCTGCTCTGCTTTTCGTTCTGCCCTGTCAGTTTATGTACGTTACTGCCGTCACATTGTCCGACTGGACCTGAATGGCCCAATCTTAAAGAAGATGTGAGGCCTGCAGAAGGGTGTTGTATATGGCCCTGAGTTCCAGAATGTTGACTGGAAGAACGACTTCCTGACTGGACCATCTTCCCTGAAACTGCAGCCCCTGAGTGACTGCTCCCCAACCTCTGAGGCTTGCGTCTGTGGTTAGCAGAATCCATTTCTGAATTCCGAAACTCCGACCCTCGACAAGGTGAGAAGTCTGTAGCCACCACAGAAGGGAGATCCTGGCTTTTGTCGACAGACGGATCCTCTGGTGCATGTGAAGATGCGATCCGGACCATTTGTCCAACAGATGGAGGGGTCTTGCATGAAACCTTCCGTACTGAAGAGCCTCGTAAGAGGCCACCATTTTCCCCAGAAGGCGAATGCATAGATGCACCGATATCCGGGTTGGCTTCAGGACATCCCGAACCATTGACTGGATTACTAATGCCTTTTCCAACGGAAGGAACACCCTCTGCGACTCCGTATCCAGTATCATTCCCAGGAATGGGAGCCTCCGTGTTGGTTCTAGGTGAGATTTCGGAAGGTTCAGAATCCACCCATGATCCTGGAGAAGTTAGGTTGAGAGAGCAATGCAGTCCAGCAACATTTCCCTGGGCGGTGCTTTTATCAGGAGATCGTCCAGGTACGGAATTATGTTCACTCCTTGTTTGCGGAGTAGAAACATCATCTCTGCCATTACCTTGGTGAACACCCTGCCGTGGAGAGACCAAATGGCAGGGCCTGGAACTGGTAGTGACAGTCCTGCAGTGCAAACCGTAGATAAGCCTGATGAGGTGGACAGATCGGAATGTGAAGATATGCATCCTTGATATCCAGAGACACTAGGAATTCCCCTTCCTTCAGACCTGAGATCACCGCTCTCAGAGACTCCATCTTGAATTTGAACACTCGTAAGTACGGGTTCAACGACTTGAGGTTCAAAATTGGTCTTACCGAACCGTCCGGTTTCGGTACTACAAACAAGCTGGAATAATACCCCTTGTTTAGCTGATGAAGTGGAACTGGAACAATGACGTGAGTCTGTACCAGTTTTTGGATGGCATGTTGTAAAGTTATACTTGCCTCTTGTGAAACTGGCAAACCTGATCTGAAGAATCTGTGAGCTGGGAGCTCTTGGAACTCCAGTCTGTAGCCCTGGGAAATAAGATTTATGACCCAGGGATCCTGGCACGAATTTGACCAGATCTGACTGAAGAATTGTAGACGTGCTCTGACCTGACAGCCTACCAGGCATTGCGGTCCACCGTCATACTGAAGTCTTTGAGGAAGCAGAGCCTGAGCTCTGTTCCTGAGCACCTGCTGTTGCTGATTTGCGTTGTTTATCTCTTGCGCCGCTGGAGGACGCAGAAGCACCTCTGGATTTGCCTTTGAACTTGGCTGTCCGAAAGGACTGCAACTTAGAAGCTGAATAAGTCTTCTTGGTTGGGGGGGCTGCGGAAGGAAGATACGTAAATTTACCCGCAGTAGCTGTGGAGATCCATTTGTCTAATTCATCTCCAAACAAGGCCTCTCTGTAAATGGTAGGCCTTCCACGCCTTTCCTGGAGTCCGCGTCAGCAGTCCACTGGCATAGCCACAAGCCCCTGCGTGCCGACACTGCCATATCGGTGGTGCGTGCGTCTAGCATGCCTATTTCCTTTATGGCTTCCACCATAAAGTTTGCAGAGTCCTGTATATGCTGCAGGAGTAAGACAACATTCCCCCTAGATAAGGAATCTAACCCCTCAATTAGGTTACCTGACCATTTTGCAGTGGTTTTAGTGATCCACGCACATGCAATAGTGGGTCTTTGGGCCACCCCAGCAGCTGTGTACAATGATTTGAGTGTAGTCTCAATTTTACGATCAGCCGTGTCGTGTAGGGAGGCTGAACCAGGAACAGGTAATACAATTTTACGTGACAGCCTAGAGACTGATGCGTCCACTATCGGTGGATTTTCCCATTTTTTCCTATCCTCCAGAGGAAAAGGAAAAGATGAGAGCAACCTTTTAGGGATCTGAAACTTCTTATCAGGATTAACCCATGGTACTTCAAACAGGGTATTCAATTCCTTTGACACAGGAAAAGTAACTGAGGACTTCTTTTTTACATTAAAGTAAGATTCCTCACACTCCTCTGACACCTTATCAGGAATATGCAGAACATCTCTGATAGCCTCTATAAGAGCCTCTATTCCCTGTGACAGAGCTGCATCCCCCCCCCCGTCTGAGTGCACCTCCCCTTCCTCCATGTCTGACTTGTCAGAGTCAGACTGCAGGATATGGGCCAGACATCGCTTTTTTTGCGGACAAATGAGAGGGGACTGAGACGCTGTTTTGGGGGCCGAGTCTCTGTTCATAAACTCATCCACAGTCTGTTTTAAGTATTGCGTCTCTTTCTCATTGTGGGACAATTTTGTAGAAAGAGTTGAGATCATTCCCTTAAGAGAATTAACCCACTCCGGTTCAGTCCCGCTATTCTGTGAACCTTGAGTACCCAGCAGTGAGCCCCCCGGTGAAGAGGAACACTCTGCAGTACAAGACACACACTCTCTGCACAAAGTTGTTTGGAGCCAGCCCCCACTGCGCCCTTATCGCTAATGCCAAGTTGAGCCGGGTCGCAGACTAAGTACCCTGATAGGGGACTTAGTACACTAATAGTCGCTCCCCCCCTGCTATGACCCCCTGGTACCGCTGAGGTAATCTGGAGTTACACTAGAGGAGCTGCTCGTCCCTGTCCTGTCAGCATCTGTGTCCATTGCAGAGGGAAAATGACGCTGGTGAGCTGCTGGATCCTCTCATAGTGAAGCCCCGCCCCTTCAATGGCGCGCGGTCTTCCCGCTTTTTTTATACTGGCTGAGGAATCTGGTGCTTAAAATGGAGCAGAACCATTTTAAGGCTGTGTTTGCCAGTATCGGTACTGTGTACAGTGTACTGGGACACAGTTGTGTACTGTGTCCAGAGACGCATTCCACCCCGTTTAGAAGCCGTGTGTCTCCGTACCCTCATGCCGCCATAATGGCCGGCGCCCCGTTAGCCGGGTCGCGGGCCCAGTACTCACCACTCTTCATTCTTCTGGCTCTGTTAGGGGTGGCGGCGTGCTGCAGGAATGTTCCCTCAGGAGCTCAGTGTCTTGTCTGCGGGGAAATGGGACCATTAACCTTTCAAGAGATTGGGCCGTTCCTCCCCCTAAGTCCCACGAAGCAGGCAGGCTGGTGCCAACCAGCCCTGCCGGAAAATAACAACATATAAAATAAATGCAGAAAACTCTTCAGGAGCTTCCTTCAGCGTGACCGGCTCCTCCGGGCACATTTTCTAAACTGAGTCTGGTAGGAGGGGCATAGAGGGAGGAGCCAGCCCACACTATCAAACTCTTAAAGTGCCCATGGCTCCTAGTGGACCCGTCTATACCCCATGGTACTAAATGGACCCCAGTATCCTCTAGGACGTAAGAGAAAGTACTAATTATTTTGCTAAGCAGATTTGAGAAAACTCACCTGATCTGATTTGTCTGTTCATCTACGGCATCCACAGCACTCTCAACAGAACTGAGAAGCGACTGGATCTGATTGGCTGTCTCCTTCAGCAGGAACCGTGTAACAAACTGGTCAACATTGGTGCCCTTCTCATACACCTATAGGGAGACACAGACATGCATTGTGAATAGAACAATCAGGAACAATATCTGCGGCAATGATCACTGAGCTTTTACCAGTACATGTAATTACGGGCAAACCTTTACCCTCAAATTACTGCCCTGAGGTACAGAACATACACAACACAACATAGCTGGTGACAGATCCATCAGAGCTCTATGTCTTGGTACATGTGAAGTCACTCACATGTACACTCACGGCTGCACTATGATTCAGACCTTTAGTGAAGTGCAAGTGGAGTCTGGTCTGCTACCTGTTAGCGGCAAACACTAAACGAAACACACCTGCATACTTTCTGATAAAGCATTTCAGGGAGATGGCGCCACCTATAGGTACAGTGCTGTAGAGGTACTGCTCCATCTGAGAGGCGTGTCATCAAACTGACTTAAGACCAACTGCAAGTGAGGTCCATAGTACTTACTGTCAGGGCTGCCATCAGAAATTGTGGGGCCCGGGACAAAATAGACAGGGCCCCTCCCTCCCAAAAAAAAAAAGACTGCATCATCGCTCCATCCCTATGTGATGTTATACATTGTGACGTTACATATAGGTGGAGTAATGCGGAGCTGCAGGAATGGTTAAAAGAGAGCTGATGCGCAGATAAGGATTGTTGTAAGAAGTCCTCCCTGCACATCAGCCTGCTGCTGTTGATTCACAGACTGCTGCAGCTCTCCATGTATTGGCGGTAGGAGCCAGGGGTGGCCCCCCTCTCTCTGTAAGGGCCCGGGACACCAGTCCCCACAGCCCCCCCCCCCCCCCCCCCGATGTCTGCCCTGCTTACTGTACATAGTTTGACACATCAAAACTATATTATATATATATATATATATATATATATAATTATACATTATATTAAACAGCTGATGTTTCTTTATTTTACAAGGTGTAAATGTGATACTTGAACAAAGTAAGTTTCGCAAAGTATGCGCAGTTGTCACAGTAAAAACAAATAAAAAATTGCAGTAGTCACAGAAAGAGCCTGCACATATGGCCGATATGTCAGCTCTTCAGCTTCTGAACCCACTAACGCGAGATGCTGGAATGACTGTGCATTGAAAATCTGCTGTATGCTACTATTTTCTAGCATCCTAAATGAACCACTCTAAAGCTTTAGCTTCTGCCTGATGCATGCCATTCGTCACACAACCCCTGTAATGCAGCACACATCCTTGGGCACAGTCCCCCTGTAGCGCAGCACACATCTCCATTAATGCAGCACACATCGCCAGTAATGCTGCACACATCGCCCGTAATGTAGCACACATCGCCCGTAATGCAGCACACATCTCCAGTAATGCAGCACACATAGCCAGTAATGCAGCACACATCGCCAGTAATGCAGCACACATCTCCAGTAATGCAGCACACATCTCCAGTAATGCAGCACACATCACCAGTAATGCAGCACACATCTCCAGTAATACAGCACACATCAACAGTAATGCAGCCCACATCATCAGTAATGCAGCACACATCGCCAGCAATGCAGCACACATCGCCAGCAATGCAGCACACATCGCCAGTAATGCAGCACACATCGCCAGTAATGCAGCACACATCTCCAGTAATGCAGCACACATCATCACTAATGCAGTGCACATCGCCAGTAATACAGCACACATTGCTAGTAATGCAGCACACATCTCCAGTAATGCAGCACACATCGCCCATAATGCAGCACACATCTCCAGTAATGCAGCACACATCTCCAGTAATACAGCACACATCAACAGTAATGCAGCACACATCATCAGTAATGCAGCACACATCGCCAGCAATGCAGCACACATCGCCAGCAATGCAGCACACATCGCCAGCAATGCAGCACACATCGCCAGTAATGCAGCACACATCTCCAGTAATGCAGCACACATCATCACTAATGCAGTGCACATCGCCAGTAATACAGCACACATTGCTAGTAATGCAGCACACATCTCCAGTAATGCAGCACACATCTCCGGTAATGCAGCACACATAGCCAGTAATGCAGCACACATTGACAGTAATGCAGCACACATCTCCAGTAATACAGCACACATAGCCAGTAATGCAGCACACATCGCCAGTAATGCAGCACACATCTCCAGTAATGCAGCACACATCTCCAGTAATGCAGCACACATCTCCAGTAATGCAGCACACATCGCCCGTAATGCAGCACACATCTCCAGTAATGCAGCACACATCACCAGTAATGCAGCACACATCTCCAGTAATGCAGCACACATCTCCAGTAATGCAACACACATCATCAGTAATGCAGCACACATCGCCAGCAATGCAGCACACATCGCCAGTAATGCAGCACACATCGCCAGCAATGCAGCACACATCGCCAGTAATGCAGCACACATCTCCAGTAATGCAGCACACATCATCACTAATGCAGTGCACATCACCAGTAATACAGCACACATTGCTAGTAATGGAGCACACATCTCCAGTAATGCAGCACACATCTCCGGTAATGCAGCACACATCACCAGTAATGCAGCACACATCACCAGTAATGCAGCACACATTGCAAGTAATGCAGCACACATTGCTAGTAATGCTGCACACATCTCCAGTAATGCAGCACACATTGCTAGTAATGCAGCACACATTGACAGTAATGCAGCACACATCGCCAGTAATGCAGCACACATCACCAGTAAAGCAGCACACATCTCCAGTAATACAGCACACATCAACAGTAATGCAGCACACATCTCCATTAATGCAGCACACATCTCCAGTAATGCAGCACACATCACCAGCAATGCAGCACACATCGCCAGCAATGCAGCACACATCGCCAGTAATGCAGCACACATCTCCAGTAATGCAGCACACATCGTCACTAATGCAGTGCACATCACCAGTAATACAGCACACATTGCTAGTAATGCAGCACACATCTCCAGTAATGCAGCACACATCTCCAGTAATGCAGCACACATCTCCGGTAATGCAGCACACATCACCAGTAATGCAGCACACATCTCCGGTAATGCAGCACACATCACCAGTAATGCAGCACACATCACCAGTAATGCAGCACACATTGCAAGTAATGCAGCACACATTGCTAGTAATGCAGCACACATCTCCAGTAATGCAGCACACATTGCTAGTAATGCAGCACACATTGACAGTAATGCAGCACACATCACCAGTAATGCAGCACACATTGCCAGTAATGCAGCACACATTGCTAGTAATGCAGCACACATCTCTAGTAATGCAGCACACATCTCCAGTAATGCAGCACACATTGACAGTAATGCAGCACACATCGCCAGTAATGCAGCACACATTTCCAGTGATGCAGCACACATTGCTAGTAATGCATCACACATTGCTAGTAATACAGCACACATTGCCAGTAATGCAGCACACATCTCCAGTAATGCAGCACACATCGCCAGTAAAGCAGCACACATCTCCAGTAATACAGCACACATCAACAGTAATGCAGCACACATCTCCATTAATGCAGCACACATCGCCAGTAATGCAGCACACATCTCCAGTAATGCAGCACACATTGCTAGTAATGCAGCACACATTGCTAGTAATACAGCACACATCTCCAGTAATGCAGCACACATCCTTAGGCACAATTCCTCTGTAGTGTAGCACGGTATACATACGATTTCCCGGCAGATGGAATGCCGGCGGTCATATGACTGACACCAGCATCCTGAAGCAGAAAATCCTGATAGGGGTCAGGTAAGTATGTTTACACCCCCCCTACCCATCCCTCCAGCCTAACCCTAACCTTCCCCCCTCTGCAACCTAACCCTAACACCCCCCCCCCCCTCACAGCTTAACCCTAACCCTCCACGGTGGCGGGGGGGGGGGGGGGGGCATTTCGATCCAAGTCAGGATGCCTGCATTGGCATTCCAAGCAGTGTCAGGATTCCAGAGTCATCATTCCAACTGCCAGGATTGCCGAACACCAGTATCCTGAACGGATCCCGTGCAGCACACATTCCCTGTAATATAGCACACATCTCCAGTAATGCAGAACACATGGGCGTCACTTACTCCTATGACACCCAGCGCGGCTCTGAGTGATCTCCGCGCACGTTGTAAACAGGGGGCATGGCTTCACATCCCAAACCCCCGTTTTTATCATTCAGATGCGGCCTGCTCCCTGGAGACTGCTGTGGCTGCAGTGCCGTCTCCTACACAGTGACAGAAGCTGGGTGCTGCACGTAATGTTACAGTGCAGTACCCGGTTACTATCACTGAGCAGGAGCCAACAGTTTGATGTCACCACCGGTGTGGCTCGCACCCCCATAGTGACGCCACTGTGCACACATCTCCAATAAATGAGGACACTCATTGGGCACAAATCATTTATAGTTTACCATGTAGCCTTGGGCATACAGCCACTCGTGTAGCATACTGACTTACTTTTGAAGTTTCGGAGAGGAGCTATAGGTAGGTAGATATGGGGCAGAGGTGGACTACTCCCACCATTAAGCCCCACACATTTCCGAATGGGGGAGGGGCTAGAAGGATGCAATTACCATAGAATCGCCTCACTAGGCCTCAACCCCTCCCCGTTAACCCCATTCCTTGTGGGGGAAGGGGGTGGGTGGTGAGTTGTTCGGCTGGGTAATCGTGTCTCCCACAGATTCCGGGATAGTAGGCACGTATCACCTGTAGTCATCAGTGAGCTGTAAAGTGGCGCCATTTTCTTGTACTTGTTATTCTTCTTTCCAGGGAGATTGCTAGACTCTTCAGGGAGATCATCATTATTTCAGGCCTGATCGCTAGGGTGCGTTTTTTGCATTCCTGCGATCAGGTAGTCGCCGCCTACAGGGGGAGGGTATGGTGTGTGTGCAGGGGTGCGATCGCATTTATAGCAAAGCTGCACAAACATGAGTTTATGCATACCCTGCTCAGCCCAGGACTTACTCTTCCTCTGCGATGATCGGGGCCGGCGCTGACGTCAGAAACCTTCCTTCCAAACGCCTGGTCCCTCCTGCATTTTCCCGGACATTCCTACAAAACGGGTCAGTTGCCACCCACAAACGGCCTCTTCCTGTCAGTCACCTTGCGATCGCCCGTGTGATCGAATTTTTCGCACAATCCCGTCGCTATGCACCGATGCCCGATGCAGTCGTCCGACGCGCCGGCGCCTTGCGGTGCATATACACGCGCAGTACAGACCTGATCGCCAGCTGTGCGAAAACGCACGGCAGCTATTAGCTCTGAATTACCCCCATAGTTTGGTAACCCTCTACCTTCTCTTTTTCTTTTCTGCATCTTCTCTTCCTCGGGTATTAAATCAAACATGTTTTGGTGAGGCTTAACAAACTGTCAACAGTTTTAAAGGTAAAGTGTGAATATAACTCGCACCCCAAGGAATAGTAGCTATAATTAGCTTTGCTTCATAATTAACCCAGTTTATAAATGTAACTTAAGGGCAGACTATGATCTTACAATCAGAACTAGGTTCTCATGCAATCTGAATTGGGGCTAAATAGGGTTTTCAGCAATTTTTTTGAACAGACAAATATAACATTCCGCTACGTTTCCTTCTCCTCTAACACAGCCACGCACAGTCGCATACAGCAGTGTGACACACTAAAAAAAGAAATGAATTAATTCCTCATTATATTGGATGCCCTTGTCTGTAGCCGTCAAGATATTAAGTTAACACGCACATACACTAAAATTCATATCTCTCAACTGATTCATGTAGGAGTGGGAGGCAATTTAACCGAGATAAAACAGTTACAATTACTAATGAGACGACACACACAAACGATGTGTAGAACTTTATGCAATTAACCATTTTAATTACAATGGAAAACATGGCCAAGAACTGCATTATTGCCTCCTCGGAGCACAGCGACGGCGGTTGAATCGTGGTGCCACGCTCTTAAATGTCACCGAAACTCTTTGTTGGAATCGATGTATTGTAATGGAAAGTTACACAATTATTTATTTTTGAGTGCCAAGGCAGAGAAGGGGTTACCACCGCATGAGATACATTCACTGCTTCCAATTTATAATTAAGAAGTAAAAATTGCTGCGCTCGTTATCTGGATAAAACAAACCCATCTCCTCGCTAATCATCTCCATAAAACAAACACCCAGCTGAACCCTGCTCGGCGCAGTCTGCTCGCCGCTCGCTGCCAAAACGAGATTCTTTGTTCCTTTTTTTCAAATGACAATTTATTGCAGAAACAGGATATTGATAGCAAATTTATTCTGTCAATATAGAGCAGGCAAGTAAAAGGCTTTTAGTTTCACAGAATTAGCCCAGAACAAAGCATAAGGAACGGAGTGGGATGAACTTTTGAATGCTTGCTTTGGGTTTTGTTTTAGAGATTATGGTGAGACTAAACAATACTTGTCTACTTTTTAATCCCCACCTCCGGGAGTTAGAGGTGGGAGATGCGGGAGTAGTGGTGCCGTAAAACTGCGTCACCGTGGTCCTGCCCTGTGCAATGGCGCAAATTGTGGCAACAGGAGAAGGGGCCTCATTGCCTTGATTTGCTGAGATCTGTAGCGTCCTGCCACTGTATCACACCATCCTCACTCCTCGGCTGTAGGGCAGGTACCAAACTCAATGTCTTCCCACTTTGACAGGTCCACAAAAAAGTTAAGGCTTTGATATCCACAAAGGCAAGATTCCGGACAAGTCCATCAGAAACTGTGTGTCCTAATCAGCAGGTCTGAAAACAGGACGTAGAGCACATTCTGTTTCCCATGCTGGTGTTTCTTTGGAAACATGGATAACACTTCACTGCTGGATTGGGAATCTGCTTAATGGTGAGCATCTAATGGACCTCACTAAAGTTCTCAGATGGCAGGAGGCACCCTGCAGAAAAGGGCTAAGGGAAGTATGGCTAAAGGTGGTGAAGAACAAAGGGTATCCTTTTGCTTCACTATACTTGTCCCAACACTTGAGGTTCCTTTTGGCCAAAAGTGAATCCACAGATGACCAGCACATTCAGCAAATCGCGGATGACTACTTAAGGAGGAAGGCTTTGGAGGAAGGCTTTGGCCTAAGGGGAATCTGGGTGCCCCGATGAGCCCAGAGAACCATAGCACTTTTATATGATCGATTAAGAATCTACTGGTACCCACAGAACGGAACTGATGAAATTAGGAGCATAAACAGTACACCTCCAATGGGGATCCGCTCAAGATGCCGGCTGTTGGGATCCCGGCAGACGGAATCCCGACACCCGTCATAATACAAACGCTGGAATCACACAAAGGTCAGGACACTGATGCTGGAATCCCGACAGCCGGCATCCCGACCATAAGTTTAGCAGGATGGTTAGGTTTAGGACTTGGGTGGGGGGGGGGGGGGAAGGGGAGGGGGTTAAGTGTAGGAACCACCTCGGGAGATTAGGGTTAGGCTGCGGAAGGAGATAGGTTAGGGTTAGGCTGTAGGGAGGGGGGGTTAGGGTAAGGCACTAAGGGTAAAGGGTTAGGTTTAGGCTGTTGGAAAGGGGGGTTAGGTTAGGCAACAATGGGGTAGGTTAGGTACCAAAGGGGGAGGTTAGGGTTAGGCTGCAGGAAGGGAGAGTTAGAGGGTAGGGGAGAGAGGAGAACATAAGAGTATAAACAGCACACTTCAAAGTACACATCAAATGGGATCCGTCAAGATGCTGGCTATTGGGATCCCGGCAGATGGAATACAGACGCCGGAATACTGACACCTGCCAGCTATGATAACGACCCATTGCTAAGTACTTGGTTAAACGAGGAAGTAGTCCAGGAGAGACTAAGTAAAATTAAAATAAATACATCTCCTGGGCCGGATGGACTTCACACCTGGGTTCTTATGGAACTTAACTCAGAGCTATTGAGGCCCCTATATTTGATTTTCTGTGAGTCAATTACATCAGGAATGATACTGGAGGACTGGCGTATAGCAGAGGTATTCCCAATATTTAAAAAGGGAAGTAAAACTCATCCCGGTAACTACAGACTGGCAAGTTTGACATCCATAGTGGGGAAAATATTGGAAGGTATAATAAGGGATAGCATACTAGAGTACTTGGATACCTCCAAGGTTATTATTAGGAATCAGCATGGTTTTGTGAGGGACAGGTCATGTCAAACTAACTTAATTAGCTTCTACGAGAAAGTGAGCGATAATATTGATCAGGGTAAAGCAGTGGGTGTGGTCTTATTGGACTTTGCTAAGGCCTTTGACAAAGTCCCACATAAAAGACTAATTTTCAAATTAAGAGAGCTTTGGGTAGGAAACACTATTTGTACATGGGTGAGTAATTGGCTGTACAACAGGGAACAGTGAGTGATGGTTAATGGGTATTCTCTGAATGGGCCTCAGTGCTTAGTGGAATACCGCAGGGTTCAGTACTCGGGCCATTGCTGTTTAACATATTCATTAATGACCTAGGAGTGGGCCTGGGAAGCACAGTATCAATTTTCGCAGACGATACTAAACTGTGTAGAGTAATTAATTCAGACAAGGATGTTGAGTCTCTACGGAATGACTTATCTAAACTGGTGGTTTAGGCAGAAAAATGGAGAATGAGGTTCAATATAGAAAAATGTAAGGTTATGCACTTTGGGACTAAGAACAATCAGGCAGCCTATAAATTAAATGGGGAAAATGTAGGGATAACGGTAATTGAATAAGATTTGGGGGTCCTCATTGATAATAGACTTAGTGGTAGTAGTACATGTTATGCACACCAGTGCCAGCAGGAATGTACTGGTGTCTGAACGGAGAGGGATGCAAAACAAATGAACTCACAGACAGACTGGGGAATATGACATTACATACATAGAAGGTGATAGGGTAACAAAATAAACACAAAGTGAACAGAGAAGCCCAAAGGCTAAGAAACTGGGTGTCTCCCTAGTATTAGGAATGCTCAGATGGAAAGAAGCGAGATGTTGTGATTTAATAAGTAGAGAACCCGAAATGCTGTTGCTAAGGGCAACAGCAAAACCCTAAAGGGTTACCAACGGGTGTGGCAGTAAACTCCTTGGTCAGAGATGGAATAATAGACATAAGGAGAGTCTCCACAATCCTAGTTCTCACTTGCAGTGCACTGGTTCAGCTTACTGCCACTAAACTGACACCTGAACACCTTGCACAGTGAGAAAGGATTTTGGCAGGCAAGTCTGAGAATACAGCCGCAAACTTGCTAGGTTCACAGAGTAGCAAAAGAACCCCAGCAGGTTAAACGACTGACTCCAGTCTTACTGCTAGGTCTGGATTGGCAGAGTGTAATACCAAATCCCAAGGCCTATTTGCAGTAAGCAACAAACAAATACAAAGTTTACACAGTACTAGCTAGCTTTCAGGAACTGACTAACCAACAAAGATTCAGCAGCATCTGCCTAACCTGAGAAGAGGGTTTATATAGCAGGTGCTGTCCACGCCCCACTCAGACCTCACAGACTGTGAGCACAAAAACCAGCACCGGATCCCCTGCCGTGCACAGAGCCTGTAACCACTGCACAGCAAAAGACCCGAACCGGAGTATCAGCTACGCTCAGGTTACTCCGCTAGCACTTGTCTCCCGGTTGCCATGACGACGTGGCAGCACAGAGCAGGAGACCCTAACAGTACCCCCCCTCTGACGAGGGGTCAAAGAACCCCTACCACCGGGTTTATCGGGGAACTGCGAGAAGAAAGAGCGTAACAGTCTGGGGGCATGAAGATCACAACTGCGCACCCACGACCGCTCCTCCGGGCCATACCCCTTCCAGTGCACCAAAAATGACAGCCGACCCTGAACCATCTTGGAGTCAAGAATCCTTTCAACAACAAACTCCCTCTGGCCACGTATCAGAAGAGGGGAAGGTCTTCCACTGGAAGAAGGATTACTAATCGCCCGTTTTAAAAGGGAACAATGAAATGTTTTATTGATACCCAAAGAACGGGGTAGATTTAACTGAAATGCCACCGGATTGATAACCCTAGTGATCTTATAAGGACCGATGAACCGGGGGCCTAACTTATGAGATGGCTGTCTCAACTTCAAATTCTTGGTAGACAACCAGACGAAGTCTCCTAATTTGAAGCTGCAGGGTCTTTTCCGCTTATCAAAAACCCTTTTGGTCACTAATGACACAGACACAAGGGCTTTCTTCACTTTCCTCCAAATACCTCTAAGGACCGAAACCACAGAGGAACCACCAGGCGTGGAATCCAGGGGGTCAAAAAAATTGGCCTTAGGATGATGCCCATACACACAAAGGAAGGGAGAGATCCCTGTAGCAGAGTGAGCCGCGTTGTTATAGGCAAACTCCGCCATGGACAGATGAGCAACCCAGTCAGTATGACACTTGGAGACATAACACCTGAGGAACTGCTCCAAGGACTGGTTCACCCTTTCAGTCTGCCCATTAGACTGCGGATGGTAGCCTGACGACAAGCTGACAGAAATCTGGAGATCGGAACAAAATGCCCTCCAGAATTTGGCCACAAACTGGGATCCACGGTCAGAGACCACATCAAGTGGCAACCCATGGAGGCGCACAACATGCAGCATAAATAATTCAGACAGGCGTCTGGCCGATGGCAGCCCAACCAATGGAACGAAGTGCGCCATCTTCGAAAACCTGTCAACGACAACCCAGATGGCTGTCATCCCCGAGGATTTGGGCAAGTCCACCACAAAATCCATTGAAATGTGGGTCCATGGCTTAGATGGAATAGAGAGTGGATGTAATGGGCCAACAGGAACCCCTCTAGGAGTCTTATTTCGGGCACAGATGTCACATGCCCGAACCCACTGATCCACATCCCTAGCCACCGAGGGCCACCACACCGCCCTAGATAGCAACTCCCGAGTTCTGGCAATACCCGGGTGACCTGCCGACTTCTTGGCATGGAATTCCAGGAACACTCGCTGTCTTAACCTAGGAGGCACAAACAAAAGACCTACCGGAAGGTCTGGAGGAGCCTGCTCCTGTGCTCTAAGGACTAATGACAAGAGGTCCTGGGTAATGCCCACTTTAATACATGATGGGGCACAATGGGCAATGGCTCCTCGGTGGTCTCCTGGATTGGAGCAAAACTCCGCGAGAGCGCATCAGCCTTGATGTTTTTTGACCCAGGGCGATATGTTATCAAAAAATTAAAGTGAGCAAAAAACAAAGCCCATCGTGCCTGCCTGGCATTGAGGCGCTTCGCTGACTCTAAATATGCCAAATTCTTATGGTCGGTGAGAATTGAGACCACAAACTTAGCCCCCTCAAGCCAGTGTCTCCACTCCTCGAGTGCATCCTTAATAGCCAACAATTCCCGGTTACCCACGTCATAATTCATCTCGGCAGGCGAAAATTTATGGGAAAAGTAAGCACAGGGATGAAGGCGATTATCAGACACCCCCATCTGAGAGAGCACTGCCCCAATACCCATCTCAGAGGCATCCACCTCCACCACAAAAGGACGCTCTGGATCTGGGTGTCGCAGCACCTTGGCCGAGACAAATGCCCTTTTGAGACGGGCAAAAGCCGCTTTGGCCTCACAAGACCAGTGAGCAACATCCGCCCCTTTCTTAGTGAGTGCCACCAAGGGCGCCACTATAGACGAAAATCCAGCGATAAATCGTCTATAAAAATTTGCAAAGCCCAGAAAACGCTGAAGCGCCTTCAAACTAGTGGGCTGCACCCAATCCAGGACTGCCTGTACCTTGGAACCCTCCATTTGGAAACCTTCTGGGGAGATAATATATCCTAGAAATGCGATTTGCTGAACTTCAAATTCGCACTTCTCCAGCTTCGCCCCAAGCCGGTGGTCTCTGAGTTTCTGGAGGACTAAGCGTACATGCTTCCGATGTTCCTCCAGGGAATGGGAGAAGATTAGGATGTCATCTAAGTATACAACTAAGAATCTATCCAAATATTCCCTGAGCACATCGTTCATGAAGTGCAGGAAGACTGCCGGGGCATTACAGAGCCCAAAAGGCATCACCAAATATTCATAATGCCCTGAGTGGGTATTAAAGGCAGTCTTCCATTCATCCCCCTCTCTCATTCGGATTAGATTGTACGCACCGCGTAGGTCAATCTTAGAAAAAATGGTGGCAGTACGAAGCTGGTCAAACAAGACCGAAATGAGAGGCAGTGGGTATGAGTTTTTAATCGTGATACGGTTCAATTCCCTGAAGTCGATGCAGGGTCGCAACGAACTGTCCTTTTTACCCACGAAGAAGAACCCCGACCCAACTGGAGACTGTGAAGGTCTGATAAATCCCTTAGCCAAGTTCTCCTGAATGTACTCTGCCATAGCCTGAGTCTCAGGACGTGACAGGGAGTACAACCTGCTCTTGGGAAGCTTAGCATTCGGCAACAAATCAATGGCACAGTCATAGGGGCGATGGGGAGGTAGTACCTCTGCAACTCTTTTGGAGAACACGTCCGCAAAATCTGCATAACATCCTGGCAATCCTGGCAAACTTAGCTGCGAAAGCCTGACTGGAAGGCTCAAGCAACTCCTGAAACAATCAGTACCCCAACTAAGAATCTCCCCAGAGACCCAGTCAAATTGAGGATTGTGAGCCCTTAACCATGGTAACCCCAACACCAATGGGGCAAAAGTACAGACAGTCACATAAAAGGACAATTTTTCAGAGTGTGTGGCTCCAATAAACAAAGAAATCTGGCTAGTGCAAGAGGTAATTTTACCCTGGGATAATGGTTCCCCGTTTAACCCACAAATCTCAATCTCCGATGCCAAGGGTACTAAGGGAACAGAGTGTTTCAGGGCGAATTGGCGGTCCATAAAAACCCCGTCGGCCCCACTGTCCACAAAGGCCTCAGTCTTGACAGTTTGACCGAGGATCTTCAAGGTCACCGGAATGATAAAAGTCTTCTTGGGAAATTCTGACTTCTGGCCTGACAGGATATTTCCCATCACCCTCAGGCCCTGAAGTTTTCCGGCTTTTCTGGGCATGATACTACCACATGACCTTTATTCCCACAGTACAAACATAACCCCTGCTGTCTCCTCCGCGTCTTCTCACGCGAGGAGAGGCGGGTAGCCCCAATCTGCATAGGCTCCTCGGAAAATTCCTCAGAGTCTGAGGTTCCCTTGGGAAAGAAGGAAACCTGGGTCTCCCTTTCAAGCCTGCGCTCTCTCAGCCGTCTATCCACCCGAATGGATAACTGCATGAGCTGATCCAAGCTATCAGGCAAGGGATATTGTACCAGTTGGTCTTTTAACTGGTTAGAAAGACCTCTTCGGTACTGGTGTCTCAGGGCTGGGTCATTCCACTGGGTATCATGGGCCAACCTCCGAAACTCCGTACAATAAACCTCAACTGGCCTTCGCCCTTGCTTAAAGATCGAAATCTGAGCCTCGGCTGAGGCCGTCTTGTCAGGGTCATCATACAACATGCCCAGTGCCGTAAAAAAAACATCAACACTTTTAAGCGACGGACAGTCAGGCTGCAACCCATATGCCCAGACCTGTGGGTCTCCTTGTAGCAAGGAAATCACTATGCCCACCCGCTGAATCTCCGACCCAGAAGACTGAGGCCTAAGCTGGAAATATAGCTTGCAGCTCTCCTTGAAACAAAAGAACTGCGAGCGATCTCCAGAAAAACGATCCGGGAGATTCACTTTCGGCTCCTTAACCCCTGAAGGCACTGCTGCTGCGGGAGCTCCGCCAGCGGCCTGCGAGGTGTGCATTTTAATGGACAAATCATTAAATTGTCGAGTCAGGACCTGCACCTGATCGACCACCTGTTGCAAAGTATTTTGAGGGGTATGATCCATATTCCCACAAAATTTCAACAGGAGTATTAGGCTGCTGAATATGTTATGCACACCAGTGCCAGCAGGAATGTACTGGTGTCTGAACGGAGAGGGATGCAAAACAAATGAACTCACAGACAGACTGGGGAATATGACATTACATACATAGAAGGTGATAGGGTAACAAAATAAACACAAAGTGAACAGAGAAGCCCAAAGGCTAAGAAACTGGGTGTCTCCCTAGTATTAGGAATGCTCAGATGGAAAGAAGCGAGATGTTGTGATTTAATAAGTAGAGAACCCGAAATGCTGTTGCTAAGGGCAACAGCAAAACCCTAAAGGGTTACCAACGGGTGTGGCAGTAAACTCCTTGGTCAGAGATGGAATAATAGACACAAGGAGAGTCTCCACAATCCTAGTCCTCACTTGCAGTGCACTGGTTCAGCTTACTGCCACTAAACTGACACCTGAACACCTTGCACGGTGAGAAAGGATTTTGGCAGGCAAGTCTGAGAATACAGCCGCAAACTTGCTAGGTTCACAGAGTAGCAAAAGAACCCCAGCAGGTTAAACGACTGACTCCAGTCTTACTGCTAGGTCTGGATTGGCAGAGTGTAATACCAAATCCCAAGGCCTATTTGCAGTAAGCAACAAACAAATACAAAGTTTACACAGTACTAGCTAGCTTTCAGGACCTGACTAACCAACAAAGATTCAGCAGCATCTGCCTAACCTGAGAAGAGGGTTTATATAGCAGGTGCTGTCCACGCCCCACTCAGACCTCACAGACTGTAAGCACAAAAACCAGCACCGGATCCCCTGCCGTGCACAGAGCCTGTAACCACTGCACAGCAAAAGACCCAAACCGGAGTATCAGCTACGCTCAGGTTACTCCGCTAGCACTTGTCTCCCGGTTGCCATGACGACGTGGCAGCACAGAGCAGGAGACCCTAACAGTACACAATGTCAGAATGCAGCAACAAAAGCAAATAAGGTATTAGCATTCACAAAACGGGGAATGGAGACAAGGGATGAGAGTGTAATCCCGTCACTGTATAAATCATTGGTGCGGCCACACCTGGAATATTATGTACCGTTCTGGGCACCGCACTATAAAAAAGATATCTTGGAACTGGAAAGGGTTCAGAGGCGAGCCACCAAACTGTTTAAGGGGTTAGAGGCACTGAATTATGAGGAAAGACTTACAAGGTTAGATATGTTTACAATGGGAAAGAGGCGGCAGAGAGGGGACATTATTAATATTTTTAAATACATAAAGGGTCAGTACAAGGATTTATCAGACGATCTGTTTATCAAAAAAATGCTACACAGGACACAACCCTGAGGTTAGAAGGAATTTTTTTTTTATACACAATGGAGGAAAGGGTTCTTCACAGTAAGAGCAGTTAGGTTTTGGAATTCTCTGCCAGAGCAGGTAGTAATGGTGGACTCAGTCAATAAGTTTAAAAAAGGATTAGATAAATTCCTTACTGAAAGAAATATCCAAGGATACAGCATTTAAATGAAGTAAAACGTTATAATACAGGTTGAAGTTGATGGACATTTTGTCTTTTTTCAACCTCCTCAACTATGTTACTATAATACCAACGCTGGAATCACGAAAAGGTCAGGATACTGATGCCGGAATCCCAACAGCCGCCATCCAGACTGTGAGTATAGCGGGAGGGTTATGGCTGGGGGGGAGGGGGGTTATATTTAGGCCCAACCCCTAGAGGTTAGGGTTAGGTTGCAGAAGGGGAGAGATTAGGGTTAGGCTGCGGGGAGAGGGGGTTAGGGGTAGGCTGCAGGGGGTGGGAGGTTAGTGTTAAGCACCAACGGGGGGAGGTTAGGTTTAGGCACTAAGGGGGAAGGGTTAAGTTTAGGATGCGGGAAAGGGGGGGTTAGGTTTAGCCAACAATTGGGGAGGTTAGGGTTAGGCACCAAAGCGGGAGGTTAGGGTTAGACTGCGGGAAGACAGGGTTAGGGGACAGGGGAGAACATACGTGGCTCACCTCTGTCTGGATTTCAATTGTCGGGATGCCGGCATCCCGATTGCCGACAACATATACCCAACCCATCCAATGCACATAAAACACAACTTCATATGTATTACTGAGAGAGTGGGGATGTCAGGCTCAGCTACTATTAATATTCCAGCACCTTGCTCTCACCATGGCGTATGCAATAAGTAAAAGCTCTGTCGTCATGTATACATGTTCATTGATTTCCATTTGTGAACACGTGAAAAAGTTATGCCATTAAACTTCAATAAACAGTTTCTGACTTTGTGTTACTCCTCTACTGTAGAAGTAGACGGGAAGTGGGAAGGTCGTCGACTCTTCTAGAACCCCGGGAGAACAGCCCCAAAATTCAGGAGTCTCCCAGACAACCCGGGGGAGTAGACAACTATGCTTCAGTAGAGAATGGAAGTCATTCAAGCTTTCTAAAAATACTTGTATTGTTTGTCGGTGGATATGGCTTTCATACACACAAAGAAGAGGCAGAATTGTTTTTTTTTTAATAAAGAAACTAATAATAAATCTGAAATGACATCTCGCTAAGGCAGCTTCGCATGATGGAGGAGTATTTCAGACGCATTTCACAGTTTTATGTGCTGGTTTGACAACTTAAAAACATTTTAAAGAATGAAAATATTTTTGGTGCGTATTGTGAAGTTAATGTGTTATTTGGTGTCATAATTACAATCACAAAGTGCGCAGAAAACGAACGGCACCGAGTGACCACTTTGCACAAGTAATGTCTGTGTGAGTACTTGGACATCATTTATGCAATGCTCAAACACTATGGGTGGTATTCAATTCGAAACAGGATATTCAATTGCGGTATTCAATTGTGTTTTTGAATCCATTTTCGCCCAAGCCGTTTCACTTTTTTTTTTGGTCAAATTGGCATGGGCAAAAATTGCACAAAAAATGGGCGAAAACGCCCGGGAATTCGCCAAAGCATGTGTATCGGTGGCAAATTCGCCTATACATGTGGTTTTCGCAAGTGCTGGATTTTTTCGAACAGTAAAAAAAATGGCAGGGGCATTTAATAGTTTGAATGTAAATTTGACATAAAAACGAGTGAAAAGTGCAGTTTTTTCGACTGGTCGAAAAAGCGGCACTAATTGAATAACCCCCTAAATCTTCCCTTACCGATACCTTAACATGACGTGTCTCTCCTACTAGCTTATCAGGACTCTTCTAGTAACTACAACCCTAGTACAACCCTCGTCATTGGACCTGGTATGGCACAAAACAGAAATTAATTAATCTATGCCTGCTTGAGGTAACAGGTGATGATTCAAGAGCGTGGAAAAGATCCTTAAGGTTGTCAAAATTATAGAACTACGGGGGTCATTCCGAGTTGTTCGCTCGGTAAAAATCTTCGCATCGCAGCGATTTTCCGCTTAATGCGCATGCGCAATGTCCGCACTGCGACTGCGCCAAGTAAATTTGCTATGCACTTAGGAATTTTACTCACGGCATTTTCATCGTTCTGGCGATCGTAATGTGATTGACAGGAAATGGGTGTTACTGGGCGGAAACAGGCCGTTTTATGGGCGTGTGGGAAAAAACGCTACCGTTTCCGGAAAAAACGCAGGAGTGGCTGGAGAAACGGGGGAGTGTCTGGGCGAACGCTGGGTGTGTTTGTGACGTCAAACCAGGAACGACAAGCAGTGAAATGATCGCAGATGCCGAGTAAGTCTGAAGCAACTCAGAAACTGCTACGAGGTGTGTAATCGCAATATTGCGAATACATCGTTCGCAATTTTAAGATGCTAAGATTCACTCCCAGTAGGCGGCGGCTTAGCATGAGCAAATCTGCTAAAATTCACTTGCGAGCGAACAACTCGGAATGACCCCCTACCTTCCTTATAGAACTACCTCCCTTATAAACACGGACTTGAAGGACTATACAGAATGATAGCTAACTACCTTCACATTCAGTCTCAGATATAAGCCTCATCTTTACCCTGCCCAGAGAAGAACTGTACCTAGAAGTCAGAATACTCAATACTCTCTGTGGGCCCTCTTACAATACTGTTAAAACTACTATATCTCTGCTTTCATCTGACCATAAAGATTCAATCACATTTTGGTACAATTCCCACTTGATTTTTTACTAAAGTGATTCCATGCAACCACAAGACCCTACAGATGTCCTGCTCCTCAATGTCACCTTTTGGCTCAAAGTACACAGTAGATCATACATGGATGCCAACAGTTATAATATTGGCACAATACTGAAAATCCACCAAGAATCCGCCTTGGTAAAAATGTTAATTACTGTGATGGTTAAACTCCCCCTTGACTCCCAGGATTACATGGTGAAGAGATTGGGAATATGTATCCAGACACTCCCATATCATTTAAAGCAAACTACATATATTCCCTACTCCAGCTATTCTTCCATACTATCACCACGCCAGGTCTGTTGTGCTGTCAGATCCTCCTAACTTCTACCTTAAGAGTCCAATGCTCGTGTCCATTGCTGGATGGGTCAAACCAAATGATAGTAGTTTGCATTATGCAGCGGTCCAAGTATGCATCTGTCCCACAAATACTGTGCTGCCAACATACCATGCCCTTTATTGCATTGCTTGTTTCATTTATATACCCCCCACAGCGGGTGATCAGGTACTAACTGCGCATGCATATGCACCGCAATGCGCACGTGTGTCAGACAACAACAACGGGCATCACCGCTCAGCGTCGGGATGGTGTGAAAAATCCGTTTGCACAGGCGTTCGCACAGTGATTGACAAGAGGCGGCCGTTTGTGGGTGGCAACTGACCGTTTACTGGGAGTGTCCGGAAAAACGCAGGCGTGCCCAAGCGTTCTCAGGGAGGGTGTCTGACGTCAGCTCCAGTCTGTTCTCATCGCACTGGAGGAGTAAGTCTTGGGCTGCGCACAGACTACACACATTGGATTTTAGCAGCACAACGTACACATGGGATCGCACACTTGCACGGTGAATTTACCCTCCCCCAGGGGGCGGCGACTATCTGACGCAGGACAGCAAAATTAGCAGCCCAGCGATCATGTTACACTTGAGTCTGATTAGCCAGCCCACTGTGACCGCCCAACTCAATTCTAATACACTTCTTGGTGCGTTCGTCTGAATCTATACTGCAACACTGTATGATCACCATTAGAAACGTATGCGCAGATGAGACACAAAGCAAAAGAAATAATGTAACATGATTATAGGCTGAGTTTCAGTGTAAATATAAAGCAAGAAATGTCTGTGATGGTGCAACATTCCATTTCCTGATATCACACAGGGGTGTAGCTGGGGGAATGTATGAGGTGTGGGTTCTCCTACTTGCTAATATTCTCTGTAAAGCAGTGTGTAATATGTGTGCTCTATATAAAAACTGTTAACAAATAATAAATAAATGAATGTTATTTGAACAAGTGACAAACATAAATCCAGTAGGTACCTTAATACAGATACATTTCAATCCGATCAATCTGCACTGATAAAATTGCACCATAGAAAACCGCTTGAGACTGTCCAGCTGGAAGGGGAGGTTGGAGGCCGAATAGATTTAGGGATATTTACATTTTGTACTCTTTTTCACATGTATTTTTATAGTAAGTTAATACATTTTTAATATTCATAATAGAATAACACCATAAAAAAGGCATGAGACTGGCCGGCTGGAAGGGGAGGTTGTTGGCCGGACAGATTTAGGGTTATTTCGATTTTTTTACCCCCTTTCAATCCATCTCTAAGCTCCTTTTTGTATAAATGGTGCAGTCGGGGCCATGTCACTACCTTAACCTCCGGGATCTTGGGTAGTTTAACAGATTGCTCCCCTTGCTGCTTGTTTGTAGGAAGAAAGGGACGAAGGCCAAACAGCTCTGAAGCAGGAACAGAGTGATGCAACCACCGACTTCCCTGAAAGATGCACAGTCCCCGGCTACAGACAAGCAGCAAGGGGAGCAACCTGCAAAACTACCAGAGATCTCCGGAGGTTAAGGTAGGGAAAACATAGCGAAGGTTAAACAGAGCCTGCCTTCCTGTTCAACCCCCAATTAGGGCTGATAAGCCTATTGTGCCCCACTGGGCCAGTCCAGCCAACGCACACGTAAGTGCCTGAGACCCAGAGCAGATGTCAGCTTCTGGTTTGTGTTTGCAGTGGAACACAAATCCTGGAAGTGCGGCAGTCGGCCTGACCGATTAGGAATTGGCCCGGCCCGACAGATGGGGCAAATGGATCGAGCAAGCTGTCCCAGTGGCCCAATCTGCCCGTCAGTCACAGATTTCCCCTGTATGTGCACAGATAACATGATAGCACACATAATAAAGGTGTAATGGAGTATACGAAGAGCAGATAAGCACAAGAAGTGTTTCAGCTTCTTACCTTTTCCTACCTAATGGGATGTGGTATTCATGAGCATGTTAAAACAGACGGAATGTCGACGTGCTTAGTATGTTGACATATATTGTGTGGCTATTGTTGAAATGTCGATGATATAGAATGTCGACAAACCAAGCCTGCTGCACCTCATCCACAACCCTGACGGGCGGGAAGCAGCTCGTCAGACTCTGGATGATGTGGATGGTGGAAGGAGCCACCATCTGCAATGTGACCACACATTGGAGGAACAACATGATGCAACCTGATGCAAGGAGAGAAAGACCCAGCCCTGCCATAGCATCCCCAGCAGCACACACATGGTGTTGTAATGCATTAAGAAGCACTTTATTCCTAACAGCCTTCCCAATCACAGGCAGTACTTCTAAATCAGCAGCCAGCCCCGTCAGGCTCCAGGTGGACCTGCTATGAGCTATGAAAGAATAGGGGCTCCACCAGAGGCTTCTTAATATAGCCTCCAAGTATGTGAAAATATATATTTTTTTAAATTTAGGGCATTATTCTGCGAAGAATCAGATGTCCACTTTGAGCACATGGGTATGCTGTAATACAGATTGGTGCCTCTTTCTCCACCATCCATACTATGGTGCAACTATAGTGACTGGCCACTCCTCTCTGGTGCTTGGCCACACCCCTTCCAGAAAATGGCTACTCTCATTAGCGGGCCACTATGACTGCTTTCCCCTGGTGGACCCTTCATACCCCAGTACGTCACTGCCTCCACTTGTATGTTTCACTAACGTCCTAGAGGATGCTGGGGACTCCGTAAGGACCATGGGGATAGACGGGCTCCGCAGGAGACATGGGCACTAAGAAAAGACTTTAGACTATGGGTGTGCACTGGCTCCTCCCTCTATGACCCTCCTCCAGACCTCAGTTTATTACTGTGCCCAGAGGAGATGGGTGCAATTACAGGAGCTCTCCTGAGTTTCTGTGAGAAAAGTATTTTAGATAGGTTTTTTATGTTCAGGGAGCACTGCTGGCAACAGACTCCCTGCAGCGAGGGACTGAGGAGAAACAGACCTACTTTTTAGTAGCCTCTGTTTCTTAGGCTACTGGACACCATTAGCTCCAGAGGGATCGGTACGCAGGTCTCACCCTCGCCGTCCGTCCCGGAGCCGCGCCGCCGACATCCTCCTCACAGAGCCGGAAGTTTATGAGAAGTAAGAAGACATCACAGGCGGCAGAAGACTTTGTTTCTTCACTGAGGTAACGCACAGCACTGCAGCTGTGCGCCATTGCTCCCACACACCTCACACTGAGCGGTCACTGTAAGGGTGCAGGGCGCAGGGGGGGGGGGGGGGGGGGGGCGCCCTGGGCAGCAATAGGGACTTATCTGGCATAAATAACTTATATACAGCTGGGCACTGTATATAAGAAGAGCCCCCGCCAGTTTTTTTAAAATTTCGAGCGGGACAGAAGCCCGCCGCCGAGGGGGCGGGGCTTCTCCCTCAGCACTCACCAGCGCCATTTTCTCCACAGCACAGCGCTGAGAGGAAGCTCCCTGGACTCTCCCCTGCTTATCCATGGATCAGAAGGTTTAAAGGAGGGAGGGGGGCACATAATTGGTGTTTTCTCTTATATGTATACAGCGCTATCAGGGTAAACATTTTATTGGTGTTTTTTTCCTGGGTTGTTATAGCGCTGGGTGTGTGCTGGCATACTCTCTCTCTCTGTCTCTCCTAAGGGCCTTCTGGGGGAACTATCTTCAGATAAGAGGATTCCCTGTGTGTGTGTGGTGTGTCGGTACGCGTGTGTCGGCATGCCTGAGGTGGAAGGCTCTCCTAGGGAGGAGGTGGAGCAAATGATTGAAGTGTCTCCGTCGGCAACGCCGACACCTGACTGGATGGACATGTGGAATGTTTTAAGCGCTAATGTAAATTTATTAAAAAAAAGGTTGGATAAAACTGAGGCAAAGGTGCATGCAGGGTATCAACCCCAGCCTACCCCTATGTCACAGGGATCTTCGGGGTCTCAGAAGCGCCCACTATCACAACTAGTTGACACAGATACCGACACAGATTCTGATTCTAGTGTCGACTACGATGATGCAAAGTTGCAGCCAAAGTTGGCTAAAAGTATTCAATATATGATTATTGCCGTGAAAGATGTTTTGCATATCACGGAGGAACCTCCTGTCCCAGACACGAGGGTCCTTATGTATAAGGGAAAGAAGCCTGAGGTAACCTTTCCCCCTTCTGTTGAGCTGAACGAGTTATTTGAAAAGGCTTGGGAATCTCCAGACAAGAAACTGCAGATTCCCAAGAGGATTCTTATGGCGCATCCTTTCCCAGCTAAGGATAGGATACGGTGGGAATCCTCCCCACGCGTTGACAAAGCGTTGACACGCTTATCCAAAAAGATAGCGTTGCCATCCCAGGATACGGCTACCCTCAGGGATCCTGCGGAGCGCAAATTGGAGGCTACTCTAAAGTCTGTTTACACACATTCTGGTACCTTACTCAGACCGGCGATAGCGGCGGCTTGGGTTTGTAGCGCTATAGCAGCGTGGACTGATAGCTTATCGGCAGGAATGGATACCCTGGATAAGGATACAGTTCTGTTGACCTTAGGACATATTAAAGATGCTGTCTTATATATGAGAGATGCTCAAAGGGACATTGGCATACTGGGTTCTAGGGTCAACGCTATGTCGATCTCTGCTAGGCGTGTCCTGTGGACCCGACAATGGACAGGTGATGCCGACTCAAAGCGGCACATGGAGGTTTTACCGTACAAGGGTGAGGAATTGTTTGGGGAAGGTCTCTCGGACCTGGTCTCCACGGCTAAGGCGGGTAAATCAAATTTCTTGCCCTTTATTCCTTCACAGCCTAAGAAAGCACAACATTATCAGATGCAGTCCTTTCAGCCACAGAGAAACAAGAGAGTACGAGGTGCGTCTTTTCTTGCCAGAGGTAAGGGCAGAGGGAAAAAGCTGCCGACCACAACTAGTTCCCAGAAACAGAAGTCCTCCCCGGCCTCTGCGAAGTCCACCGCATGACGCTGGGGCTCCATTACAGGAGTCCGCCCCAGTGGGGGCACGTCTTCGTCTTTTCAGCCACATCTGGGTTCACTCACAGGTGGAACCCTGGGCAATAGAAATTGTTTTCCAGAGTTACAAGCTGGAATTCGAAGAGGTGCCTCCTCGCCGGTTTTTGAAATCGGCTCTACCATCTTCCCTCCTGGAAAGGGAGGTAGTCTTACATGCAATTCACAAATTGTGTCTTCAACAGGTGGTGGTAAAGGTTCCACTACTCCAACAGGGGAAAGGTTACTCAACCCTGTTTGTAGTCCCGAAGCCGGACGGCTCGGTCAGACCCATTCTAAATTTAAAATCCCTGAACCTATACCTGCAGAGGTTCAAATTCAAGATGGAATCGCTCAGAGCGGTCATCGCCAGCCCGGAAGGAGGGGATTTTATGGTTTCCCTGGACATAAAGGATGCATACCTTCATATCCCCATATATCCGCCTCATCAGGCATTCCTACGATTTGCGGTACAGGATTGTAATTTCCAATTTTAGACGTTGCCGTTTGGGCTTTCCACGGCCACGAGGATTTTCACCAAGGTAATGGCGGAAATGATGGTGCTCCTGCGAAAGCAAGGGGTCACAATTATCCCGTACTTGGACGATCTCCTCATAAAAGCGATATCGCAGGAACAGTTGTTAAAGAGCGTGTCGCTTTTACTGGAGGTGCTACAGCAACACGGCTGGGTTCTAAATCTCCCGAAGTCGCAGTTAGTTCCTACGACTCGTCTACCCTTCTTGGGTATGATTCTGGATACAGACCAGAAAAGGGTCTATCTTCCGACAGAAAAGGCCCAGGAACTCATGATTCTGGTCAGGAATCTCTTGAAGCCGAAGCAGGTGTCAGTTCATCACTGCACGCGGGTCCTAGGGAAAATGGTGGCATGTTACGAGGCCATTCCCTTCGGCAGGTTCCATGCGAGGACCTTCCAATGGGACCCACTGGACAAGTGGTCCGGGTCGCATCTACAGATGCGTCAGTTGATCTCCCTGTAACCCAGGACCAGGGTGTCTCTACTGTGGTGGCTGCAAAGTGCTCATCTTCTAGAGGGTCGCAGGTTCGGCATCCAGGACTGGATTCTGGTGACCACGGACGCGAGCCTTCAAGGTTGGGGAGCAGTCACTCAAGGAAAAAGCTTCCAAGGTCTTTGGTCAACATTCTGGAGCTGAGGGCCATATACAACGCCCTTCGTCAAGCGGAGTCCTTGCTTCGCGATCTACCAGTTCTGATCCAGTCAGACAACATAACCGCAGTGGCTCATGTAAACCACCAGGGCGGGACAAAGAGCAGGGCGGCAATGGCAGAAGCCACCAGGATTCTTCGCTGGGTGGAAAATCATGTAAGCGCTCTGTCGGCGGTCTTCATCCCGGGGGTGGACAACTGGGAAGCAGACTTCCTCAGCAGACACGACCTGCATCCAGGAGAGTGGGGACTACATCAGGAAGTCTTCGCACAGATTGCAAGTCAGTGGGGACTGCCACAGATAGACATGATGGCATCCCGCCTCAACAAAAAGCTACACAGGTATTGCGCCAGGTCAAGAGACCCTCAGGCGGTGGCTGTGGACACCGTAGTGACACCGTGGGTGTTCCAGTCGGTCTATGCGTTTCCTCCTCTTCCTCTCATTCACAAGGTGTTGAGGATAATAATAAGAAGAGGAGTGCGGACAATTCTCATTGTTCCAGATTGGCCACGAAGGGCCTGGTATCCGGATCTGCAGGAAATGCTCACAGAAGATCCGTGGCCACTTCCTCTACGACAGGACCTGTTACTACAGGGGCCCTGTCTGTTCCAAGACTTACCGCGGCTGCGTTTGATGGCATGGCGGTTGAACGCCGGATCCTAGCTGAAAAGGGCATTCCAGATGCGGTCATTCCTACTCTGATTAGGGCTAGGAAGGACGTGACAGCTAAGCATTATCACTGCATATGGAGAAGTATGTTTCTTGGTGTGAGGCCAGGAAAGCTCCTACGGAAGATTTCCATCTGGGCCGTTTTCCTTCACTTCCTTCAAACGGGAGTGAATTTGGGCCTAAAGTTGGGCACCATTAAGGTTCAGATTTCGGCCCTATCCATTTCCTTTCAAAAGGAATTGGCTTCTCACCCAGAAGTACAGACTTTTGTGAAGGGAGTGCTGCATATTCAGCCTCCTTTTGTACCTCCGGTGGCGCCTTGGGACCTTAACGTGGTGTTGAGTCGCACTTGTTTGAACCGCTGGAATCGGTGGAGTAAAATATCTCACCTGGAAGGTGGTCATGTTGTTGGCCTTGGTTTCGGCTAGGCGAGTATCAGAATTGGCGGCTTTGTCTCATAAAAGCCCTATCTGGTTTTCCATGTTTATAGAGCGGGGTTGCGGACCCGTCCTCAATTCCTGCCTAAGGTGGTTCGTCCTTTCATATGAACCAGCCTATTGTGGTGCCTGTGGCTACGAGTGACTTGGAGGACTCCAAGTCCCTTGATGTGGTCAGGGCTTTGAAAATTTACGTGGCCAGAACGGCTAGAGTCAGAAAAACAGAATCACTGTTTGTCCTGTATGCTGCCAACAAGCTTGGCGCTCCTGCTTCAAAGCAGACTATTGCCCGCTGGATTTGTAACACCATTCAGCAGGCTCATTCTACGGCTGGATTGCCGTTGCCTAAATTGGTTAAGGCCCATTCCACTAGGAAGGTGGGCTCTTCTTGGGTGGCTGCCAGAGGGGTCTCGGCATTACAGCTGTGCCGAGCTGCTACTTGGTCAGGTTCAAACACTTTTGCTAAGTTCTACAAGTTTGATACCCTGGCTGAGGAGGACCTCTTGTTTGCTCAATCGGTGCTGCAGAGTTATCCGCACTCTCCCGCCCGTTTGGGAGCTTTGGTATAATCCCTATGGTCCTTACGGAGTCCCCAGCATCCTCTAGGACGTTAGTGAAAATAAGATTTTAAACCTACCGGTAAATCTTTTTCACGTAGTCCGTAGAGGATGCTGGGCGCCCGTCCCAAGTGCGGACTACTTCTGCGAGACTTGTATATAGTTTTGCTTACATAAGGGTTCTGTTAAAGTTTCATCGGTCTTGTGCCGATGCTGAGTTGTTTCATACTGTTGACTGTTTCTTGTGTTCCAAGTTATACGGTGTGTTTGGTGTGTGCTGGTATGAATCTTGCCCTTGGATTGCTAAAATCCTTTCCTTGTACTGTCAGTCTCCTCTGGGCACAGTTTCTCTAACTGAGGTCTGGAGGAGGGGCATAGAGGGAGGAGCCAGTGCACACCCATAGTCTAAAGTCTTTTCTTAGTGCCCATGTCTCCTGCGGAGCCCGTCTATCCCCATGGTCCTTACGGAGTCCCCAGCATCTTCTACGGACTACGTGAAAAAGATTTACCGGTAGGTTTAAAATCTTATTTTTAGAAGCTTTAACACATCTACCCCATGGTGTGTTCTTGCATTCAATTTGGGTTCTTCATCTATATAAAAATCTAGTTCAGACATACACCTCCTCCTGGCTTCTCTATGCAGACATTAATATTCATCTAGAAAAAGGCTTCTTCCTGACACATTACAGTCCCTCTAATGAATTGGTTAAAAAAAGAGATAAATTACATTTCATGGGGCCAGAAAAGTTCTCGTTCTGCAAGATCCTCCTAGTAATTCCCCTGATGCGCTGATACTTCCCTGCTCGGAAGGAGCACTTGGCAATCCATCCTGATTAGGAGGCCTTTGCGCTTTCCAGGAAGAGGGCATAAGTTCCATCAGGAGACACTTGGCAATCAGCAGTTTTCCGGACACATAGGGGCTACATTTATCAACTTATCCTAACTGCAAATGAGTTCAGGCCTTGTAGAAATGTACTGCAACTAATACAGAGAATAAGAAACTAGAGCGTCTTTCTGGCCCTTTGCTCGGTTACTTAGCTATCAAAACAAAAATATAAATTCAATTTCCTCCTATTATATTTTTTACTGTCAGGAAAAGAACATTTCCCTGATCACATTAGCAACATGAAGGAACTAACAAGATGACAGACTATTGCTGAGATAATGTGAATCCAGGAAAGTGTTGAAAAATAACGATTAGCAAACGGCTTCTAAAACAAGACTTGACAGTTATTACGGGGTTGGAACGGCTTGAGCTCCGAGACCTCCTTCCTCTGAGCTGCTGGACCCTGATGTAATCTGGCCTTCACAAACGTCTGCAGCTTTGTCTTTTTTTTTGTTTAATAATGAGCTTGCTTGTAATAGCGAACTTCCATAGCTGCGTTGAGAGTTTGTGTTTCTTTTAGGAATTAAATGCAAGCTGATATATTTTTTAGATTTTCCTTTGTAATATTACATTTTAAGCCACGGGTATAGACCTTTGCCAATTATGTGACCTAGGGGTCTATTCATCATCACTTATGGACCAGTTACACATGCGGAAGCGCTAGTTTCCATGATATATGTGGGTCCGCCTAGTATTCAGGAATCAGTTGCGGGAATCAGTGCTTCAGCTGGTTCTGATTCCCAGTGCCACGCTCCTTCCTACGGCAAATAGATCTTGAACTGCGAAGAGGAAACCAAGGAGATCCCTACGCCGCCATCGTACTGTAATACCGGTGGGGATCAGACTCTCCACTTCTCTACAAAACTTCAAACGGGCTCTCAAGACCCACTTCTTCACCAAACCCAGCCAACTCTCATCCTAACCCTCTGTTCCACGCTCTCCATGTACCCCATCTGTGTCACCCCTGTCTGTCTACCTCTCCCCTTTAGAATGTAACCTCTCACGAGCAGGGCCCTCTTCCCTCATGTGCTTATCCTTTGTCTTATTTTAATAATCTTCAACTGCACCAAATCCATCAGTCTTCTGCCACCTGATTCTTATTCCAGTGTCATCTGCTGATGTAGCTATGTTTATTTACCCTGTACTTGTCCTATACTGTCATCAACTGTAAGTTGCTGTTTTCCTGTTTGATTATTTATGTACTCTGTAATTGGGTGCTGCGGAACCCTTGTGGCGCCATATAAATAAAGGATAATAATAATAATAATAATGTATGACATCAGGTCACACATGCGCAGTCGGATGTGGATCATCAAATCGATAGTGACTAGGTCGACAATGTTTAGGACGACCACTATAGGTCCACAGTCACTAGGTCGACAGGGTTTCTAGGTCGACATGTGCTAGGTCGACAGGTTAAAAGGTCGACGTGAGGTTTTTTTTTTTGCCGTTTTCTGAGTACAGTGACCGGGAAGCCGAATTAGTGCACCGTGTCCCCTCGCATGGCTCGCTATGCTTCGGGCAAGGTTACCGTTCCAATCGTAGTCCATGTGGATCATTAAGTATGAAAAAGTTAAATTTTTTTTAACTCATGTCGATCTTTTGACCTCACATGTCGACCTAGAAACCCTGTCGACCTTCAAACCCTGTCGACCTATAGTGGTCGACCTAAACATTGTCGACCTAGACAGTGTCGATCTTCAGACTGGATCCCTGCGCAGTCAGCTGGCACCACTGCGGTAAGTAACACTGCTACTTTGGTACTAGTGTTAGGCATTACAGAAAAGCTGCTTTTTGGAGCAGCTGCCCCTGCATTGGAGCAATACTGAATTGCTCCAGTACTTAGTTGTCCACTGCCACAATTTACGGCCATGGTAAATAGGCTCATTATTATATTTAATTACAAATAGTCATGACTATTACCCATACTGTATTTCAGTTGCAAAATAAAGCAATTGTACCAACACGGTGTATTGTGACTTGGAATATTCTAGTTAGACTGTACTTAGATTGCATGTAGAAGCTGATGGGGTAATTGCCTGTAAATGTGACCTGAAAAACACAGGTGCAATCTGAGTTTGGTACAAAACTCAAATTGTATATGCAATGTTGCAGCTATCCCAAGAAATGTTCAAGCTGACAGTAGTACATATGTGCCGGTTTGCAGCAGGCATATGTCGCATACACTTTCCCCAGGTACAGTATATAGGGGGTCATTCCGAGTTGATCGCTCGCTAGCCGTTTTTAGCAGCCGTGCAAACGCAATGCCACCGCCCACTGGGAGTGTATTTTAGCTTAGCAGAAGTGCAAACGTTTTTATCGCAGAGCGCCTGCAAAAGTTTTTCGTGTAGTTTCAGAGTAGCTCAAAACCTACTCAGCGCTTGCGATCACTTCGGACTATTCAGTTCCGGATTTGACGTCACAAACCCGCCCAGCGTTCGCCCAGCCAGGCCTGCGTTTTCCCAAACACTCCCTAAAAACGGTCAGTTGCCACCCAGAAACGCCCACTTCATGTCAATCACTCTGCGGCCACCAGTGCGACTGAAATGCATCGCTAGACCCTGTGCAAAACGGCATAATTTGTTGTGCCCGTACGTTGCGTGCGCGCATTGTGCCGCATACGCATGCGCAGAACTGCCGTTTTTTAGCCTGATCACTGCGCTGCGAACAAATGCAGCTAGCAATCAACTCGGAATGACCCCCATAGCCATTTATTTTGTTTGCAATAAACGCATTACTACCAGGCATCAATAAAACTGAAAACGCATCACTAATATGTCAGGAGAAACTCCCTGTCTCACGGACCAGAAAAAGCAAACCCACAATATTTGCTTAAACACAAACGAGCATAATGTATGTCTGAGTATCAAAAAAAGCCCCAGTGTCAGCGGTGCATTCACCAAGTCGTTGGGAAGTGCTGGAGACTTTTATCATCATTATCCATTACTTTCACAGCCCATTAACCACCCGCAAATAACATGGATCCCTCTGAAGTACATATGTCATCATCCCCCCTGGCAGCTGAGTATCACTCTAGTGCTTTGATCATATTTTATTGATAAATTGCAGCAATAATAGATGTTCTATTCTTGCGTAAAGAAATTTGGGATTATTAATTCAAAATAGTATGTAGGGCCTCATGTAGCACAAACGCATCAATGACCTTCACCCTGGAACAGATACCCAGGTCTAGCAGGATAGTTGAAGTGATGTTCTCAGCGACGCGTTTCATCAGTGACACAATCATTAATCATAGGGAACAGAAAGACAAAAAATATATATATATATATATTTTTTTTTTTAAAGGATGAAAGGTGCATGAAAAGAATGCCCATCTGCATATACCTTAGGGTGGTTGACAGATTTACTTCCCAACATTTAAAGTGTCCAAATCTGGTGCAGAGAAAAAGGATGTGATTTCACACTGAGGCTCGAGGCATGAGCTGCCTCAAAAGCCTCCCCTAATGAATGAATGAAAACACTTGCCACTGATACATGAGGCAGACATGCCGCCCAAAAGTCCTGGCAGTGGGGATTGCAGGACTGTGCCTAAGAACTGTCAGCATCCCACCTAACACCAGACGGTTGGCAGGTATGAATAGGTATTTATATCTCACTTACATCAACGCTTCACTTTTTTATTTATTTCCACTGTCTGCAGCATCCACCTGACATCCTGAGTATAAATAACCTCTAATTTATTTTTGCAAGTATAACTCTTTTCTTTCTTCCCTAGCTAATCTGAACTATAACAGCCTCACACGGCGCTTACTGCTAGGCAGACAGCGGCAACAACCCTCCACTTTTATATTAATGTGGAGCATATCTCCGCACGTAGCCCCTGTAGGGAACCTTTGCATGTCACTCAAGATAAGCAAAACAAACTAACAATAATACCGCTATTCTCTCTCCAATCCTGGACTAGGGATTGTAGCGGCAAACAGGCAGGGCTCTACATGAAGAGTTATACGGGAACGGTAATCATCTCCACTTAGCGAACATTCACCACAAAACCAGTCACCGGGGGGAATTTGTGCAGGTTCAGATTTCAGCACAATATGAAAACAGATAGGACAGCCAATGGGATCAATCACAGCAATATTAACGGCTGTCGCTCAAGTACCGTACGTACAGTCTTTGCTCTTGCCCATAGATTTGAGCTTTGTTTGTGCTGCAGCACAATTTCATTATTAAAAAAGAAATCACGCTTTTGCCAGCACATCTGCGCTTGCTGTCACTCCATGAGTGGCCGATTTCACTGTGCGATTACAAGGACTTAGAGAAACCTATTAACACAAACTGAGCTCTTCAGAAATTCTCAGGTGAGGGATGAAATCTAGATGGATTCTGCACTATACCTGGAGCTTTGCAGACCACTAGCACAGAAATGAGGTATTATTACTTAGGGCAGAAATCGTGGTTTACATAACAGTATCTGCAAATGCTTGTCAAAAACTCATTAACCCCTTCTCTGCCGAGGACGAGCGGGGATTGCCCTCCGCATATTCTATGTACCCCAGATGGTGCAAGTATGCGGGTATGCTCGGGTACGGAGTACCCTTAAGAATATGGCAGCGGGTACTCAGTACCACCTGCCACACACTTTGCATCCTTGACCGCCATTACCACAATTATAATGCGCAACAAAGTAACAAGACCATGGTGCTTGGCAGCATAACAACGCCTCCCAGTTTGTCAGGGTTATTGGGAGCGCAACGGTGATGTCATGACGCCACATCACACTTCCTCCTCTGGCGGCTGTGGCTGGCGTGAAGGGAGGAGCCTGACTGCACTTTCCCGCAGCGTCTCTTGCTGGGAGCATTCATTTCTAATATAATGTGGACACTACTATATATGTCTATTGTTATGGGGATATTTCTACATATTTCTATTGTAATGTGGACACTACTATATATTTCTATTATACCAGGGGCACTACTACACTATATATTCCTGTTATAATGGAGGCATTATTATATATAGTTATTACATTGGGGGCATTACTATATATATATATATATATTTATTATACTGAGGGCATTACTATATATTTCTATTATACTGCGGGTATCACTATATATTTCTATTATACTAGAGGTAGTACTATACATTTCTAGCCTTGCCTCCAGAGTGCAAAGAAAAGGGGCTTTGTAGTGTCGCTACGCCACTAGTGTCATGGGGTGTAGTAGGGTATGCCGGCGGCCAGCATACCGGCACCGAAATCCTTACCGCCGGCATACTGACAGTTGGGCGAGTGCAAATGAGCCCTTTGCGGGATCGCTGCCCGCGCCACGCTATCTATTCTCCCTCTAGGGGGGTCGTGGACCCCCAAGAGGAAGAAAAGATGTCGGTATGTCGGCTGTCGGGATTCCGGCGCCGGTATACTGTTCGCCGGAATCCCGACAGCCGGCAAACTGAAGACCACCTGTACCATGTAGCCACTCCCACTTGTGGCCATGCCCCCTCACAACACATGACTACGCCCATTTTTTTGCCGCTCAGTACCACTAAGAAAATATTTGTACTTGCACCACTGATGTACCCCCATAGAGATGATTACTTGGTGGCCAGTCATGGAGTCCAAGGATGGGGGAAGATCTCCAGCACCCTGGCTACTAATAACTAAGAAGGGGGTCCCCTCTTTCAGTGATCTGTCCCCTTAGTTCTTATCATCTGGTTATCACCTATGATCACTGAACAATAATACCCTGTGCTACGGGGACCAATATGAAATACCTACAATCAAAATCCCGACACCGTCAAAATACCGGCATTTAAAATCCTGACAAGGTCAAAATACCGACATTTAAAATTCCGACAAGGTCAAAATACCGACATTTAAAATTCCGACAAGGTCAAAATACCGACATTTAAAATGTCGACAGGTCAAAAATTAGATAAGAGTTATTGTGGGTTTTTTTGGGTGTGTATGTCGACATAGGTCGACATGGACACCGCATAAGTGTACCGCGTCACCTCGCATGGCTCGTTGCGGTCGCCATGTTTCGAGCACGGTGCCTCGTTATGCTCGGCACACTATTATATTCCCCCTCCAGGTCCACTGGGATGGTAAAGTATGAAGAAGTCGGTTTCAATGAAAAAATCATGAAAAACTCATGTAGATTTTTTGACTTGATGACATTTGAAATGTCGGTATTATGACTTTGTTGGTATTTTAAATGTCGGTATTTTGACCATGTCGGGAATTTGACCTTGTCGAGATTTCGACTGCCGGTCAATGGTTGTCGGTATTTTGACTGTCGGGATTTTGATTGTAGGTAAATTGTCCGCATCCCGTGCTTTGGATGTATGTATTCTGTATAAGGGGGGGAAGGGCCCCCTGAGTGTGGTACAGCTGGGCGGAGCTAAGTAGTCCATTCCAATGGTCTGCAGCTTTTCTGTTCCTGGTAGCCTGACGAATGACACCTGAGTACGGGAGCAGATTGGGGACAAAAGGAGAGAGAATTGACAGCATAGGAAAGGAAAGAGTTAAACATCTTGTGAGGGGTGGACCTAGCTGGAAGGAAAGTAGAGCCCTTTGGAAAAAGGGGAGGGTTAGTATATACAGGGAAGGATAGGCCATTTTGTCTCTCTCTTGTTGGTGAAATTGCCTGGTATTGGGTGAGTGCTGCATAGCAGAGCTCCCCATTTGTGGTAGTGTTTTTTACAGTATCTGATTTTGTGAGCTCTCCCTGCTTTACATGTTAGCTGGCATGGCTTCCCGCCCTCGTCGTTCCGCCGGGACCCCAGCTCGGTACCGCGCTTCTGGCGGTGGAGCTGGTCCGGAGGAAGGGGTGGCAGGCCTGGGGGACGGGGCTCCGTCCCCCGGGGCCTCCACGGTCTCGGGCAGGAGCGCAGTGCGGCGGACCAGGTCGGCCTCGCCGCTGGGGGCCAGGCCGGCTTTGCCGGGCGGGCGCGGCAGGCGGGGTACGCCGGAGGTCCGGTCGGGCCGCCCGGAGGTAGACGGGCATCAGCCCTCGCCTCCGGGAGCGGCAGATGAAGCGGCGGTGTCCGGCGCCCGCGGGCGCGCGCCCGGCGGTGGATCCAAGTTCGGCCTCTATCACTCCCCCCTTGCCGCGGCCGGGTGGAAGTGCCAGGCGGGGGGGGGGAGGAGACCGGACGGGGGTTGGCTGCTTGCCGCGCGGGGCTTGTCAAGGAGCCTCGCGCGACGGGTATTGCAGGTGCAGCAGGCGGGAGCTCTGTGGCGGGAAACAGTGGGACGCGCGCACGAGGTGCGCGCGCGCCCACGCTCGCCTCCGGCGCCGCCAGCCCCGTTGTCTCCCCAGATAACTCCCCGGCAGCCGGAGTCCGGCGGGGGAGGAGAGGCAGGGCAATGGTAGAAGAAGGTGAATGGCAGGGGCGCGCAGGAGATGCGCAAAGGGGTGCAGCAGCGAGCGGTGACGGGGCGCGCGCACGGGATGCGCGCAAGCCCGTGCCCACTGCGAGCGGCCTCGTGCGCGCGCGTGCGCACGCAGCTTCGCCGCGGGTTTCTCTGTCTCCCCAAATCACTCCCCTGGAGCCGGAATCCAGCGGCCTGCGGGGGAGGAGGGGGGACAGGGAATGGGTTAGTGGCCGCAGGGCTGCGGCACGCGCTGCTTGGTCTCGCGGCGGCTCCCCCCCAGCGGCGAGAGATAGTTCCGATCCGCAGCGAGTGGCACGTGCCTGCCGGTAGCTCGGGGCGGCCGCCGCAGAATTGGAGCAGGGTCCGGGACAGGACGGGCAGGGGCGCGCGGCGGCAACGCCCCCCTCACGTAGGGCTCGGCAAGCGCCGCGAGTGCTGGCTGGGTCCTCCGCATTTTTCTCTGTTACAGGGGATCACGGGGAAGTGGAGATGGCAGAGTACGAGGAGGAAGACGTCGGTTTGGCCACGCCGGAGGATTCCATGTCGGGGCAGTCGACGGCATCAGGTGAGGTGGTGCAGTCGGTATCGGGTTCCTCCACGAGCTCTAGTTCTCGTAGTTCTTCCTCTTCCTCCTCTTCATCTTCTCTGTCGTCGCAGGCGTCCGAAGTCAGTAGCACGACTAGGGCAAAGAAGCGGGCGACGAAATTCGCCAAGAGGGCAGCGGGTCAGCAGAAGAGGCGGAAGAGGCGCAAGCGGCTTAGCGAGGAAGATCGTAGGGCCAAGAAACGCCACGATTTGCCCGGGGTTGTTCGCTGCGAATACACTGCTGTAATGCGGGGGCTGCGAGATAGCTGCAGCAGGAAGATTCGCATGGGGGATTTCGTTGATGTGGTCGTCTTGACGAAGGAAGCGAAGAAGGAATATAAGGCGGCGGCCGCAAAGAGGGGCATCGGGGCTGAGGCATTCCGTACCTTCGATAACTGGCTGGCCGGGTTTTGGGTCTTCGCGGCGTGTTATCTGGAGGATAGGCCGGACGAGCACATGAACATAATTCGGTACCTGCATCTCATACACGACATGCAGCGCACATCTTCAGGATCAGAGTGGCGTAGGTATGACCAGGAATTCAGGGAGAAGCAGGACGGTTTGCAGGTCATGGACTTTGGGTTCAAGGACGTGGAGGTCTGGCTCAAGGTCACTCGGGCTTCGCAACAGGCTGAGGAGCCCCGGAAACCGGGGGCGGACGGGCACCGCGCAGGGTCGTCCGCCCAAGGGTCCGGCGCGGACGGCGGATCGGCCAAGCCAGGTAGGTCGGCCGTCCGTGCAGGGGGGCGAGCCGCCACAAAAGGAAAATGTTTCGCGTTTAACAACGCAGCCTGTTCCTTCGGCAAGCAGTGTCGTTTTCGACACTTGTGCTTGCAATGTGGCGGATCCCACCCAGCCTCCTCCTGCTTCAAAGGCAGTCGGCAGGGTGCCAGGGGTAAGCAAACTTACCCCAGGCAGTCCGTGGGCGGGAGCGCTCCGCAGAGCTCCAACGCCAATTAAATTGGAGACTATGGGCCGGTGGTTGGATTGGTATCCGAATAGGGAGGATGCAGAATTTTTGTTTTCCGGTTTTCAATTTGGTTTTCGCTTGCCTGTTGCGAGCGAGGTGTCGGTGCGGGCCCAGCGGAACCTCCTGTCTGCCCGAGCCTTGCCGTTGGTGCTGCGGGAGAAAGTAGATAAGGAGGTCAGGTTGGGCAGGATGGAGGGACCGTTTCTATCACCCCCGGTGGAGGATTTGGTCATCTCTCCAGTGGGGGTGGTTCCAAAGAAGACTCCAGGCGCTTTTCGGCTTATTCAGCATCTTTCTTACCCGTCGGGGTAGTCGGTCAATGACGCGATACCGCCGGCTCATTGCTCGGTGGTTTATCAGTCGTTTGACGAGGCGTTGGCGCTGCTCCGCAGTTACGGGACTGGGGCACTCATGGCTAAGATTGATGTTGAGTCCGCTTTTCGGTTGCTGCCATTACATCCGGACTCATTCCGTTTTATGGGTTTCCGGATAGGAGCGGAGTATTTCATCGACAAATGTTTGCCGATGGGATGTTCCGTTTCATGCTCGTTTTTCGAGCGGTTTAGCACGTTTCTACATTGGTGCGTGGAGTCTTCGTCAGGGGGTCACGGGGTCGCCCATTACCTCGATGACTTCCTGTGTGCGGGTCCGGCAAATTCTTCACGGTGCGGCGACTTGCTTTTCAGCATCCAAGCTCTGTTTTTCCACTTCGGCGTTCCCGTGGCCGAGGATAAGACAGAGGGACCGTCCTCCTGTTTGTCCTTTTTGGGGATTGAGATCGACACAGTGGCAGGATCGTGTCGGCTGCCTCAGGGACAAGGTGGTGAAGCTCCGCGATGCTATTGGCCGGTTCGAAGGGTCGCGTAAGGTCACACTACGGCAGGCGCAGTCCTTGCTGGGCATGTTGAACTTTGCTTGTCGGGTAATCCCGATGGGCAGGGTTTTCTGCCGGAAGCTAGAAAGGGCGACTGCGGGGTGTGCCAGACCACACCATTTCGTGCGATTATCCTCTGAAATTAAAAGGGATTTGGCCGTATGGGCCTCGTTCCTGGAGGATTTAAACGGGGTGTGTATATGGTAGGCTCCAGCGGTGGACAGCGCCAGGTTGCAGCTGTTCACCGACGCAGCGGGTGCCTCTGGATTCGGATGCTATCTGGAGGGATCTTGGTGCGCGGCCTCGTGGCATCGCGAAGGTTTAACTAAGGACCTTTTGCTTCTGGAGCTTTTCCCCATTATGGTGGCGCTGGAGGTTTGGGGCGATCGGCTGGCTCATCGCAGCATCTTGTTTAGATGTGATAATCTGGGCGTGGTGCATGCGATAAATAACCAGAGGGTGAAGTCGCTGGTCGTTCTGCGGGAGCTGGGACAGTTGCTGTTGACATGTCTACGTCGGAACGTCTGGTTCCGCGCGCAGCATGTGCCTGGGCTGGAGAATGGAATTGCTGACGCATTGTCACGAGGGCAGTGGGAAAGGTTTTGTTGGTTGGCACTCGAGGCCGACGAGCATGGTTTTCATTGTCCCGGTTATGTTTGGCAGGTGATCGGGCCGGACTGGAGGGTCTAGCGTTGCGGTCAGTCGCGCCAACCACGCTTACGGCTTACAGACAAGCTTGGAGCGAGTGGGAGGAGTTTGTTCGAGGACGAAGTCAGCAAGGTAAGAGCGGGCATCGGATGATGCTTTCTTTTATTTGGCAGCTGTATGTTTCGGGTAGGTCCAGAGCGGTGTTATCCTGGTACTTGGCTGGTATTTCGTTTTTCAGCAAAATAAAGGGCGTCCCCGACGTGACGAAAAGTGGGATTCTGCTGATGGCGATGAAAGGATGGGCACGAGTCGCGCCGACGCCGCCTGACAGGAGGCGGCCCATTGATGCGGCCTTGTTGCCAGCTGTCATCAGGGCGGTTGGAGGTGTCGCGTCGTCCAGGTTTGAGTCGCTGTTGTTTAGTTTGGCGTTCTCCATGGCTTACCACGGGGCCTTTAGGGTTTCGGAATTGGTTGCGCCTTCTAAGCGAGCAGATTTGCGCATGCTTGTCGGGGACGTGGTGGTGGGTGAGAGGTCCTTGCTATGCAGATTGCGTCGCTCTAAGACGGACCAAGTGGGGAGAGGCCGATGGGTCACCTTGGTTCCGGCACTTGAAGAGAGCATTTGCCCAGTAAGGTTGGCAGTGCAATATGAGGCAGTACGGCCCGACGGTCGGGGGTCATGGCTGCTGCATTATGACGGGCTGCCAGTGACGAAGTATCAATTTCGTTGGATGCTGGGTCGCTGTCTTGCGAGCTTGGGCCTTCCACCCGCTGCGTTCGGGACGCATTCCTTCCGCATAGGGGCTGCGACGTCGGCTGCGGCGGCGGGATTTTCCATGGCTGAGATCCAGGCGGTGGGGCGATGGAAGTCGTCCAGTTACAGACGGTATATTCGCCCCGTTGCATGAGATGTTAGCTCGCGCGTACTTTTTGTTCACTTACAGTTGTTTTAAACATGTTGTTACAGTTCAGTACGTTATGGTGTTGTGCGTGTGTTTGTCTTCCCCCTTTTATCCTACTCAGGGATTAGCTACTCGCCGTTGCTGGCATGAGCCGGCAGCGGGGGTCTGGAGTTATTTTGCGATTTTTTGCCTGACTTGACGGACTGAATTCTAATCCACAATTCGGCTAATCAGTTCTAATCAGAGTCCCTCAGCAGGTCTTTACGCTTTCACCTCCAGCTGAGTTCTTACATGTTTTACCCCCTTTTTACCCCCCCCCCCCCCCGCCCCCCGTTTATTTTCTTAATTTTGCTTTAATCTTTCCCATTTGTGTGTTCATGTTCTGCTTCAAATTGGCCGGAAGCTCGTGCAGATCGGCTAGGCCGTGACTTCTGCAATTTACGGAAACTAAATTTTTCTTTTTGGCAGATCCTTCAGGTTAACGCACTTACTAAACTATGGTATAGATATTTAGTAACCAATTTTACCCCCTTTCCTTCTCTTCAGGTTGGTTTGCTGATGACTTGACCGTTTGGGTGGTGGGCCACTCGTATGTTTTTTGGGCCGCAAAGTTTTTAGCCTCGGCAAGGGCTCAGCTGTTTCCCAGGGCTCAGGGAGTTAGATGGCTTGGTTGGCGAGGAATGATGTGGAAGGATCTGAGGAATAGACTAGTTAGTCAGGCCAGCAAGCATGGAGTTCCTAGAGTACTGGTTGTCCATCTAGGTGGCAACGACCTAGGGAAAACGACATCTTTGGAGCTGCGGTGTGCCATGATACAGGATCTGGCAAGTGTGGCCGCAGCATGGACCAATTGTGCATTGGTTTTCTCCCTGATAGTGCCGAGGTTGAGTTGGCGAGGGGTGGCGGATGGTCGCCTGATGGATGAGGCCAGAAAGAAGGTGAATGGGGCGGTGGCGAAGTGGGTGCTGTCCCACGGAGGCAAGGTAGTTCGCCACCCTAGGATTCGGTTCCGAGACAGTCACCTTTTTCGGCCTGATGGTGTACATCTATCCAATGAGGGGATGATGTTTTTCCTGGAGGATCTGTTCCTAGTGTTGCAGGAGTTAGGGTGAGGTTATGGTGGCGGTGCGAAGACTCTGGGGAGGAGTCTTTCGCTGTTGGTGGAAAAGAACGGCAGTTTGTAGTTGTATGGTAAGCTGTAGTGATTTACAGTTTGATGTGGTTTAGGTGCACTCACCTCCATCGACTTATTGACCGCTCGACCACCCGACCGGGAGGCAGCGGTATGGGCACCCATCAGGGTGGGTAGTCACTGTGGGGGTTGAGCTAGCACCTATTACCGTTTTGATAGTTTGTAGTTAAAGTAGGATGGTTTTGATTTTAGCATTTTAAGGTTAGCATCAGTTTAATAGAGCCGTTCTTTTTTCTGCCACCATATGCCGGCTGAATCGGCATTTTAACAAAGTTTTCATTTACAGGTTTGCTATGGTTAGGGTCAAATAAATAGCTAGCAATTTTTCTGCCAAATTCAAGTCTCCGTGTCTTTATTTCTTGGTATTAGAGGTAACGAATGCTTTACTTAGAATGAAGGGGTCCACCAAATGTCACTAGGATGTTTAGGAGAGAGAATTGACAGCATAGGAAAGGAATGAGTTAAACATCTTGTGAGGGGTGGACCTAGCTGGAAGGAAAGTACAGCCCTTTGGAAAAAGGGGAGGGTTAGTATATATAGGGAAGGATAGGCCATTTTGTCTCTCTCTTGTTGGTGAAATTGCCTTCCCGCCCTGTTGGTAGAGGTTCTGGCACGGAGTGCCTTGGCATTGAATTGTTGGCTGGTTTTATCGTTGGCTATTTATGGGCGTAAAAGAACGGCAGTTTGTAGTTGTATGGTAAGCTGTAGTGATTTACAGTTTGATGTGGTTTAGGTGCACTCACCTCCATCGACTTATTGACCGCTCGACCACCCGACCGGGAGGCAGCGGTATGGGCACCCATCAGGGTGGGTAGTCACTGTGGGGGTTGAGCTAGCACCTATTACCGTTTTGATAGTTTGTAGTTAAAGTAGGATGGTTTTGATTTTAGCATTTTAAGGTTAGCATCAGTTTAATAGAGCCGTTCTTTTTTCTGCCACCATATGCCGGCTGAATCGGCATTTTAACAAAGTTTTCATTTACAGGTTTGCTATGGTTAGGGTCAAATAAATAGCTAGCAATTTTTCTGCCAAATTCAAGTCTCTGTGTCTTTATTTCTTGGTATTAGAGGTAACGAATGCTTTACTTAGAATGAAGGGGTCCACCAAATGTCACTAGGATGTTTAGAAGTTTCTGTCAACTTTGTATTAATGACTTTCCAAATCGTTTGTCTGTGTTTTACCAACTTCCTCTAACAATAACCTAAAGTGCTATTACCATATAAATAGGAGTGATAATTAACAGTTAATACAACAATATGGGCACGCAATCGAACCAAATGTAACAGCTAATCCAACATACAGCTTTTCTTTAATCATAATTTCTCTATCGTCCTAGTGGATGCTGGGGTTCCTGAAAGGACCATGGGGAATAGCGGCTCCGCAGGAGACAGGGCACAAAAAGTAAAGCTTTTCCGATCAGGTGGTGTGCACTGGCTCCTCCCCCTATGACCCTCCTCCAGACTCCAGTTAGATTTTTGTGCCCGGCCGAGAAGGGTGCAATCTAGGTGGCTCTCCTAAAGAGCTGCTTAGAGAAAGTTTAGCTAGGTTTTTTATGTTACAGTGATTCCTGCTGGCAACAGGATCACTGCAGCGAGGGACTGAGGGGAGAAGGAGTCAACTCACCTGCGTGCAGGATGGATTGGCTTCTTGGCTACTGGACATCAAGCTCCAGAGGGACGATCACAGGTACAGCCTGGATGGTCACCGGAGCCGCGCCGCCGGCCCCCTTGCAGATGCTGAAGACAGAAGAGGTCCAGAATCGGCGGCTGAAGACTCCTGCAGTCTTCTAAAGGTAGCGCACAGCACTGCAGCTGTGCGCCATTTTCCTCTCAGCACACTTCACACGGCAGTCACTGAGGGTGCAGGGCGCTGGGAGGGGGGCGCCCTGGGAGGCAAAATGAGTACCTATAAAGGCTAAAAATACCTCACATATAGCCCTAGAGGCTATATGGAGATATTTAACCCCTGCCTGATTTCTCAAAATAGCGGGAGACGAGCCCGCCGGAAAAGGGGCGGGGCCTATCTCCTCAGCACACGGCGCCATTTCCTCTCACAGCTCCGCTGGTCAGGACGGCTCCCAGGTCTCTCCCCTGCACTGCACTACAGAAACAGGGTAAAACAGAGAGGGGGGGCAAATTTATGGCGATATTTTTATATAACAAAGCAGCTATAGGGGAGCACTTATTATAAGGCTATCCCTGATATATATATAGCGCTTTTGGTGTGTGCTGGCAAACTCTCCCTCTGTCTCCCCAAAGGGCTAGTGGGTCCTGTCTTCATTAGGAGCATTCCCTGTGTGTCTGCTGTGTGTCGGTACGTGTGTGTCGACATGTATGAGGACGATATTGGTGTGGAGGCGGAGCAATTGCCAAATATGGGGATGTCACCTCCTAGGGGGTCGACACCAGAATGGATGCCTTTATTTATGGAACTACGGGATAGTGTCAACACGCTAAAGCAGTCGTTTGACGACATGAGACGGCCGGACAATCAATTAGTGCCTGTCCAGGCGACTCAAACACCGTCAGGGGCTGTGAAACGCCCTTTGCCTCAGTCGGTCGACACAGACCCAGACACAGGCGATGACTCCAGTGGTGACGGTGACGAATCAACCGTATTTTCCAGTAGGGCCACACGTTATATGATTTTGGCAATGAAGGAGGCGTTACATTTAGCTGATACTACAGGTACCACTAAACAGGGTATTATGTGGGGTATGAAAAAACTACCTATAGTTTTTCCTGAATCAGAAGAACTAAATGACGTGTGTAATGAAGCGTGGGTTGCCCCTGATAAAAAGCTGATAATTTCAAAGAAATTATTGGCATTATACCCTTTCCCGCCAGAGGTTAGGGAGCGCTGGGAAACACCTCCTAGGGTGGACAAGGCGCTAACACGCTTATCTAAACAAGTGGCGTTACCCTCTCCTGAGACGGCCGCACTTAAAGATCCATCAGATAGGAGGATGGAAAATATCCAAAAAAGTATATACACACATGCAGGTGTTATACTACGACCAGCTGTAGCAACTGCCTGGATGGGCAGTGCGGGGGTAGTTTGGTCAGAATCCCTGATTGAAAATATTGATACCCTGGACAGGGACAATATTTTACTGTCGTTAGAACAAATAAAGGATGCATTTCTTTATATGCGTGATGCACAGAGGGATATATGCACACTGGCATCACGGGTAAGTGCTATGTCCATTTCGGCCAGAAGAGCTTTATGGACGCGACAGTGGACAGGCGATGCGGATTCAAAACGGCATATGGAAGTTTTGCCGTATAAGGGGGAGGAGTTATTTGGAGTCGGTCTATCAGATTTGGTGGCCACGGCTACAGCCGGGAAATCCACCTTTCTACCTCAAGTCACTCCCCAACAGAAAAAGGCACCGACTTTTCAACCGCAGCCCTTTCGTTCCTTTAAAAATAAGAGAGCAAAGGGCTATTCATATTTGCCACGAGGCAAAGGTCGAGGGAAGAGACAGCAACACGCAGCTCCTTCCCAGGATCAGAAGCCCTCCCCGGCTTCTACAAAAGCCTCAGCATGACGCTGGGGCTTCTCAAGCGGACTCGGGGACGGTGGGCGGTCGTCTCAAAAATTACAGCGCGCAGTGGGCTCACTCGCAAGTAGATCCCTGGATCCTGCAGATAATATCTCAGGGATACAGGTTGGAATTAGAGACAGATCCACCTCGCCGTTTCCTGAGGTCTGCTTTACCAACGTCCCCCTCCGAAAGGGAGACGGTGTTGGAAGCCATTCACAAGCTGTACTCTCAGCAGGTGATAGTCAAGGTACCTCTTCTGCAACAAGGGAAGGGGTATTATTCCACTCTTTTTGTGGTACCGAAGCCGGATGGCTCGGTAAGGCCTATTCTAAATCTGAAGTCCTTGAACCTGTACATAAAGAAGTTCAAGTTCAAAATGGAGTCACTCAGAGCAGTGATAGCGAACCTGGAAGAGGGGGACTTTATGGTATCCTTGGACATCAAGGATGCGTATCTCCACGTTCCAATTTACCCCTCACACCAGGGGTACCTCAGGTTCGTTGTACAAAACTGTCACTATCAGTTTCAGACGCTGCCGTTCGGATTGTCCACGGCACCTCGGATCTTTACAAAGGTAATGGCCGAGATGATGATTCTTCTTCGAAGAAAAGGCGTATTAATTATCCCATACTTGGACGATCTCCTAATAAGGGCGAGGTCCAGAGAACAGCTAGAGATGGGATTAGCACTGTCTCAAGAAGTGCTAAAACAGCACGGGTGGATTCTGAATATTCCAAAATCCCAGTTAATGCCGACAACTCGTCTGCTGTTCCTAGGGATGATTCTGGACACGGTTCAGAAAAAGGTTTTTCTCCCGGAGGAAAAAGCCAAGGAGTTATCCGAGCTTGTCAGGAACCTCCTAAAACCAGGAAAGGTGTCTGTACATCAATGCACAAGAGTCCTGGGAAAAATGGTGGCTTCTTACGAAGCGATTCCATTCGGCAGATTCCACGCAAGAATTTTCCAAAGGGATCTGTTGGACAAATGGTCAGGGTCGCATCTTCAGATGCACCTACGGATAACCCTGTCTCCAAGGACAAGGGTGTCTCTTCTGTGGTGGTTGCAGAGTGCTCATCTATTGGAGGGCCGCAGATTCGGAATACAGGATTGGATCCTGGTGACCACGGACGCCAGCCTGAGAGGCTGGGGAGCAGTCACACAAGGAAGAAACTTCCAGGGAGTATGGACGAGCCTGGAAACGTCTCTTCACATAAACATTCTGGAACTAAGAGCAATATACAATGCTCTAAACCAGGCAGAACCTCTGCTTCAGGGAAAACCGGTATTGATCCAGTCGGACAACATCACGGCAGTCGCCCATGTGAACAGACAGGGCGGCACAAGAAGCAGGAGGGCAATGGCAGAAGCTGCAAGGATTCTTCGCTGGGCAGAGAATCATGTGATAGCACTGTCAGCAGTGTTCATCCCGGGAGTGGACAACTGGGAAGCAGACTTCCTCAGCAGACACGATCTTCACCCGGGAGAGTGGGGACTTCATCCAGAAGTCTTCCACATGCTGGTAACCCGTTGGGAAAGACCAATGGTGGACATGATGGCGTCTCGCCTCAACAAAAAACTGGACAGGTATTGCGCCAGGTCAAGAGATCCGCAGGCAATAGCTGTGGACGCGCTGGTAACGCCTTGGGTGTACCAGTCGGTGTATGTGTTTCCTCCTCTGCCTCTCATACCAAAAGTATTGAGAATTATACGGCAAAGAGGCGTAAGAACGATACTAGTGGTTCCGGATTGGCCAAGGAGGACTTGGTACCCGGAACTTCAAGAGATGATCACGGAAGATCCGTGGCCTCTACCTCTAAGGAGGGACTTGCTTCAGCAGGGTCCCTGTCTGTTTCAAGACTTACCGCGGCTGCGTTTGACGGCATGGCGATTGAACGCCGGATCCTAAAGGAAAGAGGCATGCCGGAAGAAGTCATTCCTACTTTGATTAAAGCAAGGAAGGAAGTAACCGTGCAACATTATCACCGAATTTGGCGAAAATATGTTGCGTGGTGCGAAGATCGGAGTGCTCCGACGGAGGAATTTCAACTGGGTCGATTCCTACATTTCCTGCAATCAGGATTGTCAATGGGTCTCAAATTGGGATCTATTAAGGTTCAAATTTCGGCCCTGTCGATTTTCTTTCAAAAAGAATTGGCTTCAGTCCCTGAAGTCCAGACCTTTGTTAAGGGAGTGCTGCATATACAGCCTCCTGTGGTGCCTCCAGTGGCACCGTGGGATCTAAATGTGGTTTTGGACTTCCTAAAATCTCATTGGTTTGAACCACTAAAAAAGGTGGATTTGAAATATCTCACATGGAAAGTGACCATGCTTCTAGCCCTGGCTTCTGCCAGGAGAGTGTCAGAATTGGCAGCTTTATCTTACAAAAGCCCATATCTGATTTTCCATTCGGACAGGGCAGAACTGCGGACTCGTCCGCATTTTCTCCCTAAGGTGGTGTCAGCATTTCATCTGAACCAGCCTATTGTAGTGCCTGCGGCTACAAGTGACTTGGAGGACTCCAAGTTACTGGACGTTGTCAGAGCATTAAAAATATATATTGCAAGGACAGCTGGAGTCAGAAAATCTGACTCGTTGTTTATATTGTATGCACCCAACAAGATGGGTGCTCCTGCGTCTAAGCAGACGATTGCTCGTTGGATCTGTAGCACAATCCAACTTGCACATTCTGTGGCAGGCTTGCCACAGCCTAAATCTGTAAAGGCCCACTCCACAAGGAAAGTGGGCTCATCTTGGGCGGCTGCCCGAGGGGTCTCGGCATTACAACTTTGCCGAGCAGCTACGTGGTCAGGGGAGAACACGTTTGTAAAATTTTACAAATTTGATACTCTGGCTAAGGAGGACCTGGAGTTCTCTCATTCGGTGCTGCAGAGTCATCCGCACTCTCCCGCCCGTTTGGGAGCTTTGGTATAATCCCCATGGTCCTTTCAGGAACCCCAGCATCCACTAGGACGATAGAGAAAATAAGATTTTACTTACCGATAAATCTATTTCTCGGAGTCCGTAGTGGATGCTGGGCGCCCATCCCAAGTGCGGATTATCTGCATACGTTGTACATAGTTATTGTTAACTAATTCGGGTTATTGTTAAAGGAAGCCATCTTTCAGAGGCTCCGCTGTTATCATACTGTTAACTGGGTTTAGATCACAAGTTGTACGGTGTGATTGGTGTGGCTGGTATGAGTCTTACCCGGGATTCAAAATCCTCCCTTATTGTGTACGCTCGTCCGGGCACAGTACCTAACTGGAGTCTGGAGGAGGGTCATAGGGGGAGGAGCCAGTGCACACCACCTGATCGGAAAAGCTTTACTTTTTGTGCCCTGTCTCCTGCGGAGCCGCTATTCCCCATGGTCCTTTCAGGAACCCCAGCATCCACTACGGACTCCGAGAAATAGATTTATCGGTAAGTAAAATCTTATTTTCTGCTTATATGGTCATCAAAACAGGCTTAATAGCGACAATGTATGAAGATAATAACTGCTTAATTGCCCCAAGTGTAGAATTACAGATATGAATAGTTTGCATTAATAAATCATATAAGTCTGATTGTACTCAGACAATAGAGAACAATATAACAACTTTGTTAAGCATAAAGCATTAGTTAATTCAATACACTCATAAGAGACAGGTACACTTATAATGTATGAAAGACATGAGCGGGGGGACGGGGACATAACATTATAGCTAGCATACACATGGGAAACAGATTCCGCACACCTTTCCAATTAGGAAATCAAATACAATGGGAATAACTTCTTTTAAAGCGTAACTGGTGAGGTGAAATATGGGCCTGACAGATATATACCACACGTCAGACGGAGCTGACCCTAAACTCCGCCTTAGGACTCTTTATTTATCACACAAAAAGGTCAGCTTCATTGTAGGAAAGAATTGCGCCCATAGGGAATGCTGAGATTTAGTATTTGTCATTTTGGTTAATTTTTCAGTTGTGTCTTAAACTCTATCAATTGTTTTTGACTCCAGAATCCCTAAATATTAGGGAATAGAGGAGCCACAGTCCTAGTGTATTTTCCAAGATGGTGTGTGTTAAAGCTGAAGAGAGGAACTACGCATACTCCATTTTGACTTCTTTAGGGAGGCTTCAAACCTGACCCAAGATGGCCACCATCTGTATTTCTGCACCATCTTGTCACTGTGTTAGAGTGCCACAGAGGAACACAGATGTGTTTCACTTAGCTCAGAGAGACAATGGGCGGGATGTACTAAGCGGAAAATGCGGTAAACTCCCTGTTTACCGCATTTTCCTGATGTACTAACCCCCGGCCGGCAGGACAGCGCCGCGGCGGGGTACGCCAGCTTTAGCTGGCGTACGTCCATAGAAGCCTATGGGCTTCTCTCCGCGGCGCTGTGTGAGGGATCCGATCGGATCCCTCCCAGCATGCCCTGCGGCCGCCCCCGTCACCCCGCGCATGCGCAGACTGACTTCTGGGGCCGAATCCCGGAAGTCAGGCTGCCGCTGCGCATCGCGGAGGACAGCTCTTATCGGAAGAGCTGTCCTCCGCAATGCTGATCGCATATGTTAGTACATATGCGATCAGCATCGTGGCGCAGGGCGGCGATGTACATTAGTACATCCTGCCCCCTGTGATTACAGCTATCCACGATGCTACAGAAACGCTAGTGCTGCTTGCATCCTGCATCACTACCCACATACAGTCACCGGCTGGTGACCTGCATGCTCCATGGAAGCTCTGTGAGCATGGCTTTACAATTCACATTACTGCTGAATAAACCACCACACTGGTAAAGAACTGGGCGGTGCTTAACTCAAGGCATCCACTGGTGTATACCAACACTCTGCCATACCATTGCCCCCTGTATACACATATTCCAGCAGCGTGACCATATCCCCTTCACTCTAGCAAGCAGTATCTGATAGAGCCCCGGTATTTACAACGGGATGTGGCCATACCACAGCTTTGTCATGCCCCCTAGTACCTGGGCCCTGCAAACCTTTTGGTGACCTTGGTCATTTGTACTTGGCTGAACATACTGTGGGATTCTAGTCATTGGGGTAAATTTACTAAGATGGGAGTTCTTTTTAAGATGGGATGTTGCCCATAGCAACCAATCAGGTTCCAGGTATTATCTTCTAGAAGGTGCTAGATAATACCCCTTTTACACCAACCAGCATATACCACGGATTATTGCACACGAGGGCGCATAACCCGTGTTGCTGGCTGGTGTAAAAGGGCCGAGTTGGAATAATCCGAGTCGTGTGACCCGGTATTCCAAATCGGGTAGCTTGCAGGGTTGAACCCGGGTTCAACCTGGTAAGCTGTGCTGTGTCTACGGATTCCGGCTCCCATTCACAGTGTATGGAAGGGCGGCACTGGGAGATCATGTGATCTCCCAGCGCCGCCCCCGCCGCGTCACCGTCACCAACCCGGCAATATGGTGGGATGGTGACTGCAGTAAGAAAGGGGGCTGACGCAGGTCGCAGCCGGGTAGCACCCATGTCAGGCTCCCGGCTGCGACCCGCGTTTTAGGTGGAAAAGGGGTATAAATGAGAAGTAGAATCTGATTGGTTGCTAACATCCCATCTTGAATAGAACTCCCATCTTAGTAAATTTACCCCATTGAGTTCTTTGAGTATATTTAAAAGCTCAGTAATGAATTCCTGTTTGGCCTATTCTTTCTAGAATTAAAATATATTAGAGGATGTTTCTTCTGGGTCTCTTGAAGTGTCCGAATGTACTGTTGTCTCGCCAGCTGACACAGAGCTTACTGACTGCTCTTGTAGAGACACGCTGGACCTGCCCACACTGGGGCAGATGTATTAAGCCTGGAGAAGTGATAAAGCAGTGATAAGTGCAAGGTGATAACGCACCAGCCAATCAGCTCCAATATGACAGTTAGTAGCTGATTGGCTGGCGCGTTATCACCTTCCACTTTATCACTGCTTTATCACTTCACCAGGATTAATACATCCCCAGTGTCCTATATGTGAAAGCAGTTTACCTCACGGAACTGAACGGTAGTGCCTCCCACAGATCAGAAGCTGTTGTATGACTTTATATGTAACACAAATAACGGGCACTACACTGATTTCTGACACGACATAGAAGGAGAGAGAATTGACAGCATAGGAAAGGAATGAGTTAAACATCTTGTGAGAGGTGGACCTAGCTGGTAGGAAAGTACAGCCCTTGGAAAGAGGGGAGGGTTAGTATATATAGGGAAGGATAGCCATTTTGTCTCTCTCTGGTTGGTGAAATTGCCTTGTGCTGGGTGAGTGCTGCAGTGCAGAGCTCCCCATATTTGGTGTACAGCTAGGGTTTTTGAATTTAACTGCTCTCCCTTACTTTGGTCGCTATGGCTTCCCGCCCTCGCCGTTCCGCAGGGACCCCAGCTCGATACCGCACTTCTGGCGGTGGAGCTGGGCCGGGGGAAGGGATGGCAGGCCTGGGGGACGGGGCTCCGTCCCCTGCGGCCTCCACGGGCGCGGGCAGGAGCGCTGCTAGGCGGGTCAGGTCGGCCTCGCCGCTGGGGGCCAGGCCGGCTTTGCCGGGCGGGCGCGGGCGGCGGGGTAGGCCAGAGATCCAGTCAGGCCCGGAGGTAGACGGGCATCAGCCCTCGCCTCCGGGAGCGCCTGACGAAGCGGCGGTGTCCGGCGCCCGCGGGCGCGCGCATGCGCTCGGCGGTTGCTGCACAGGCGGCCCTTGTCTCTCCCCCCTTGCCGCGGCCGGAGCTGAGTGCCGGGCGGGGGGTAGAAGCCGGGTGGGGGTCGGTGGCTCGCCGAGCGGGGCTTGCTTCGGGGCCTCGCGCGGCGGGTATGGTCAGTGCGGCTGGCGGAGGAGCTGTGACGGAGACCAGTGGGACGCGCGCACGAGGTGCGCGCGCGCCCACGCCTGCCTCCGGCGCCGCCGGCCGCGCACGTGTGTGCGCAGCGGCGCCGCCAGCCCTGTTGTCCCCCTGTTCACCGCAGTTAACTCCCCGGCAGCCGGAGTCCGGCGGGGGCCGGGGAGGCAGGAGAGGTAGGGCAGCATTAGGGGGCAGGCGGGAGGCACAAGTGGTGATAGAATATGAGCACCGGAGTGCAGCTGCACACGGTGACTGGGCGCGCGAGCCCGTGCCCACTGCCAGCGGCGCAGTGCGCGCGCAGCTGCGCCGCGAGTTTCTCGGCCTCCTCTACTTACTCCCCTGGGGCCGGAATCCAGCGGCCCGCGGGGGAGGAGGGTGGACAGGGAATGGGTCAGCGCCCGCAGGGCGGCGGCGCGTGCGGATTATTCCCGGGGCGTCTCCCCCCTAGCGGCGGGAGATAGTTCCGACTCGCAGGGGGAGGTGGCGTACTCGGAGGCGGAGAGCGAGGGCAGCGCGGGCGCCGACAGGGGCGCCCCCGTCTTCCCACCGGGGCAGCGGGCGTTGGGTGCCCGGTTGCCGCCGGTCGGGAAGCGGGCGCGTGGTCGCGCGCGGGCCCCGGCGGGAGGTTCTTCGGGGCCCGATGGCTCGTTTTGGGGGGGTCGCGACCCCTCCGGAGCACTGGCGTCGGCCCTGGCCACTGTGGTGGAGGCTTTAGGGCCGTTAGCAGCGGCTGGCTCCCCGAGGACGACTGCTAGTTCCGGCGAACCTGCGGCGGCAGGCGGGGCCGGTGGTCGGAGGGCTGCGGCGGCGCAGCGAGTGGCACGCGCCTGCCGGGAGCTCGGGGCGGCCGCCGCAGAATTGGAGCAGGGTCCGGGGCAGGACGCGCAGGGGTGCTCGGCGGCAACTCCCTCCTCACGGAGGGCGCGGCATGCGCCGCAAGTGCTGGCAGGGTCCTCCGTTTCTTTCTCTGTTACAGGGGACCTCAGGGAAGTGGAGATGGCTGAATACGAAGAGGAAGACGGCGGTTTGGCCACGCCGGAGGATTCCATGTCGGGGTCGGCGGCATCAGGTGAGGTGGTGCAGTCGGTATCAGGTTCCTCCACGGGCTCTAGTTCTCGTAGTTCCTCCTCTTCCTCCTCTTCGTCTTCTCTATCGTCGCAGGTGTCCGCAGTCAGTAGCACGACTAGGGCAAGGAAGCGGGCGACGAAATTCGCCAAGAGGGCAGCGGGCCAGCAGAAGAGGCGCAAGCGGCTTAGCGAGGAAGCTCGTAGGGCCAAGAAGCGCCACGATTTGCCCGGGGTCGTGCGCTGCGAATATACTGCCGTTATGCGGGGGCTTCGAGATAGCTGCCGCAGGAAGATTCGCAGAGGGGACTTCGTTGATGTGTTCGTCCTGACGAAGGACGCGAAGAGGGAGTATAAGGCGGCGGCAGCGAAGAAGGGTATCGGGACGGAGGCATTCCGTACCTTCGATAATTGGCTGGCCGGGTTTTGGGTCTTCGCGGCATGTTACCTGGAGGACAGGCCAAACGAGCACATGAATATAATCCGGTACCTGCATCTCGTGCACGACATGCAGCGCACGTCTGCGGGATCGGAGTGGCGTAGGTACGACCAGGAATTCAGGGAAAAGCAGGACGGATTGCAGGTCATGGACTTTGGGTTCAAGGATGTTGAGGTCTGGCTCAAGGTCACTCGGGCTTCGCAGCAGGCTGAGGAGCCCCGGAAACCGGGGGCGGACGGGCACCGCGCAGGGTCGTCCGCCCAAGGGTCCGGCGCGGAAGGCGGATTGGCCAAGCCAGGTAGGTCGGCCGTCCGCGCAGGGGGGCGTGCCGCCACAAAAGGAAAATATTTCGCGTTTAACAATGCGGCGTGTTCCTTTGGCAAGCAGTGTCGTTTTCGACACGCGTACCTGCAGTGCGGCGGATCCCACCCAGCTTCCTCCTGCTTCAAAGGCAGTCGGCAAGGTGCCCGGGGTAAGCAACCTTACCCCAGACAAGCCGCGGGTGGGAGCGCTTCGCAGAGCGCCAACACCAATTAAATTGGAGACGATGGGCTGGTGGTTGGACTTGTATCCGAATAGGGAGGATGCACAATTTTTGTTTTCCGGTTTTCAGTTTGGGTTTCGCTTGCCTGTTGCGAGCGAGGTGTCCGTGCGTGCCCAGCGGAACCTCCAGTCTGCCCGAGCCTTGCCGTTAGTACTGAGGGAGAAAGTGGATAAGGAGGTCAGGTTGGGCAGGATGGAGGGACCGTTTCCATCGCCCCCGGTGGATGACTTGGTCATCTCTCCAGTGGGGGTGGTTCCCAAGAAGACTCCAGGCGCTTTCCGGCTCATTCAGCATCTTTCTTACCCGTCGGGGGCGTCGGTCAACGACGCAATACTGTCGGCTCATTGCTCGGTGGTTTATCAGTCGTTTGACGAAGCATTGGGGATGGTCCGCGGTTACGGGATCGGGGCCCTCATGGCTAAGATTGATGTTGAGTCCGCTTTTCGGTTGCTGCCATTACACCCGGACTCATTCCGTTTTATGGGTTTCCGGATTGGAGCGGAGTATTTCATCGACAAATGTTTGCCGATGGGATGTTCCGTTTCATGCTCATTTTTCGAGCGTTTTAGCACTTTTTTACATTGGTGCGTGGAGTCTTCATCAGGGGGTCACGGGGTCGCCCATTACCTCGATGACTTCCTGTGCGCGGGTCCAGCAAATTCACCACGGTGCGGCGACTTGCTTTTCAGCATCCGAGCGCTGTTTTTCCACTTCGGCGTTCCTGTGGCCGAGGATAAAACAGAGGGCCCGTCCTCCTGCTTGTCCTTTTTGGGGATTGAGATTGACACGGTGGCAGGAGCGTGTCGGCTTCCTCGGGACAAGGTGGTGAAGCTCCGCGACGCCATTTGCCGGTTGGTAGGGTCGCGTAAGATCACACTACGGCAGGCGCAGTCCTTGCTGGGCATGTTGAACTTTGCTTGTCGGGTAATCCCGATGGGCAGGGTTTTCTGCCGGAAGCTAGAAAGGGCGACTGCGGGGTGTGCAGGACGTTTGTCCTCAGAGATTAAGAGGGATTTGGCAGTATGGGCCTCGTTCCTGGAGGACTTCAACGGGGTGTGTATATGGCAGGCCCCAATGGTGGACAGCGCTAGGTTGCAGTTGTTCACCGACGCAGCGGGTGCCTCTGGATGCGGTTGCTATCTGGAGGGATCTTGGTGCGCGGCCTCGTGGCCGGCGGAATGGCATCGCGAAGGTTTAACAAAGGACCTTTTGCTTCTGGAGCTTTTCCCCATTATGGTGGCGCTGGAGGTATGGGGCGATCGGCTGGCTCATCGCAGCATCTTGTTTAGATGTGATAATCTGGGTGTGGTGCATGCGATTAACAACCAGAGGGCGAAGTCGCTGGTCATTCTGCGGGTGCTGGGGCAGTTGCTGTTGACGTGCCTACGTCGGAACGTGTGGTTCCGCGCGGAGCACGTGCCGGGGCTAGAGAACGGAATTGCTGACGCGTTATCACGAGGGCAGTGGGAAAGATTTTGTTTGTTGGCACCCGAGGCCGACGAGCATGGTTTTCATTGTCCCGGTTATGTTTGGCAGGTGATTGGGCCGGACTGGAGGGTCTAGCGTTGCGGTCAGTCGCGCCAACTACGCTTACGGCTTACAGGCAAGCCTGGAGCGAGTGGGAGGAGTTTGTTCAAG